>NC_051331.1:1710876-1752128 GCF_015220235.1 Choloepus didactylus | reverse complement strand
GGGGGCTCAGGAAGGTCGTCAAGGACGGAAGGGAGGGAGGGAAGGCAGAGGGATGGGGTAGCTGGGGAGGGAATATGGTCCATCCCTGAGCCCAATAATTCAATACACAAGTGATCAATCAGCAAGTATAGAAGACAACTACAACAATAATAAAGTGAATGAGCAGCAAACAAATATAATGGTAACGCTGAAGGACACGCTTTCCCCACGTTGACCTTGGGAAGCAAACTTGCTGATGTCTGGAGGCCGCTACACGTCATGGGCTGGGACAGAGCTGGAATTGCTGCACCTCCCTGCTGAGCTGAACTTTTATGGCGATGACGTGAACCCCATTATCTCTGGTGTCTTGCCTGAGAGGGGACTTTGACACTCGGACAGCCATGCCTTTTCTAGTTGGGTTCACTTTGAAAGGCCCCGTTCTTTTCCCTCCCACCTTTCTCTAGCCTTACACAGTGCACGTGTCCCTCGTCAGCTGCCTACGGCGGGCTTTGCTTTTTAATCCTGCCTGCCCATCTTTGTCTTTTAACTGAAACATTTGGTGCATTCACATTTAATGGAATTATGGGCTTACTGAGTCTTAAAAATGCCTTCATGTTATGTGTTTTCCTCTGTCCCACTTGCCCTGTGCCCCTTTTATGTCTTCTTTCTTGCCTTCTTTTGGATTGGTCGAATTTGTTTTGATAAGATTCATGATCCTCATCTTGCAGACGGGGAAACCGAGGCATGGAGAGCTTAATTACCTGATTTGAGGACACAGCTGGGAAGGGCGAGAGGGCCAGGCCCGTTCCCCCCACTGGGCTCTCCTTCCAGCCAGGGCAGCCAGCTATTACTCAAAGGATGGTGCAGAGGAGAATTTATCCCGTATCAATGCTATGGAAAAAATAAACTGGGGAAAAGGCAAAATAAATAAAATAAATATTATGATGAAGCTTCCAGCTCCAAACTCGGGCCTCCCCCTCTCGGCTGAGCCAGAATAAGTCAGATGCAACAGCTGGGATGTGGTTCTGGGCCTGGGACAACAAACCTGAAAGACGGACTGCGCTGGGGCCCAAGGATTCTGCTAAGAGGCGGGAGGGGAAGTCGATCTTCCACTTGGGGCAAATGAAAGCGCTTCCCCACCCACGTCCCCACCCCGGGCAGCTGTTGGCAGACCCCACGTTCCCTGCAAGGTCCACCCTCTCCCTTAATACACAAAAGAGGGAAATGTTTTCTTGTCTCCACCCATTGAGCTCAAAATATGAAGGGTTGGCCAGGCCCGTGAGGCCCCCAGCCCTTCCAGGACCCTCGTAAATGTTTCCTGGCCTCCAGAAGCACCCAAGGGACCCATTGGAAAGCTTGGTCTCTCCAGCCCGGGCCTCTTCTGCCGCCGCCTGCAGACAGCCGTGCTTCCGCTTTTCCCGGCAGCCCCCGCCCCCGGCTCCCTCTCCCCACGCCGGCTGCTCCTGGCTCGCTGAGTTCCCTCTCTTAGAGGTCAAGTCCACACTGCGTCCCTTCCCACCATCCCTCAGCCCTGAATGACTCACTGTGCCTAGAAAGCTCCTAAGCCTACCTCAAAACCCCATCCAGAAGTACCTGCCTCCTTGCAGCCGTCCTTACCCCCACAAAGAGACCTTCCTGCCCACTTCTGGGGCTACCCAGCCATGAGTCCCTATCTCAGCCCTGCACTGAACCCCCCAGGGTTGGGGGCTCCTGGGGCCAACTGACTGGCCTCCCCCTCCAGGGTCAGGCAGAGAGAAAGTCCCCTCTTAGATCCCCCGTGTGGTTAGCCTCGCGGTGGGGAGGGGAGTCAGCAGCAAGTTTTATCGAACAATCTTTAAAACTGTCTGTTGAATAAACAAATGAGAATCCTGACTCTTGTTGATTTTTTTTTTGGGGGGGGTACCAAATTAGTTTATTTTAAGGAATGGTACAAAGGAAACAATTTGGTGGATCTCGATAGGTAAACCCAACACACAAGTGATGCCATCCTAAGGCTGAGCTCTCGTCATCATGGTTTCCTGGGCTGTGGCCGAGAAGGACAAGCACCGGGTTCTGTTCAAGCCCCGTCGAAGCGGGAGACCGCGGTGACAATCTGTGACTGTTCAGCGAACTAGTAGAGCCGAGCGTGGAGACTGATGTCACCTACAGTTTATCGAGGACTTAAGAGTGTGCCAAGCCTCGTGGTTTGCATTTTTCCACAGTGATTCTGTAACATCCCCGTGGAGCGGTGCAGATGAGGACATCACAGGTGAAAGGCACCAAGCTGCCAGCCCACGGCCACCCAGCCAGGATGGGCCTGGCAGAGCTGGGATAAGAACTCAGATCACACCTGTTCCGGAGCTATGAAGCTCTTCCACGTACCCAAAGATTTATGGACATATCCCCACTCTTTCAACAGCCTTCAGCGGTGGACACCATAATGGCCCTAACCCAGAGAGTCAGAATGGACACACGACGGGCAAGCCTCACATACTCGGTAATGAGTAAGAATTCATTGCAACTGTTATTGCGCAATGACTATTTGCCAGGTTTGGTTCATGCATTTAACATGGATGACCGCCTTTAAAAATACATCTTCATAGCTGTATGCATTCACGGTTTTTAATACAGATACAAGTGGAGGGAGAGAGAAGGAACTAGGAAGGGATGTACGCATGGTTTAGTATATGCACATCTATTTTCCAGCTCTGACAGCTGAGACGCCCTAGAAGCAACGACACCCCAGGGGCAAGGAGCACATCCAAGGCCCAGATCTTCACTTCTAATACTATTCTCCAAGAACAGGAATCAGGCTCTTTGGAGAAATGGCCAATTCGAGGGCTAGTCCAAAGCCTGGAGCATCTTAGAGTGTCAGGAAGCAAGGAAGAGCTGAGAGAGTGACAGGAACATGTCAAAAGGACACAAGAGTTCACCGGAAGAGGCAGCAAAATAAATACAGATACCAATTAATTATAAACCATAGACTAAAATAAATACTCATGGATTCATAGTGATGTAAACAAATAATTGGGGGAGCAGGGACAGCTCTTCCTTACCAAGGAAATTGGATAATTTATATAGAAGCAATGATGGAAGCAGGAAACGACCACCGGGCAAACACGACAGTATTAATTGTTGTCGCTGAGATGCGTGGATGCCTGCCAAAATTAGTGGGGCATTTGCACCTGGCCACACGTTTACCACGGAGAAACTAGCAGACGCTGTTTTTTAAGCAAGGAATCAAGGTCAACATCACCGAAAGAAGATACATCCTCCCACCTCCTCCACTTCCTAAATCAAGGCACTGAGAAGGCTACAAAAATGCACACCAAAAATGCATAACCTCAATCTAATTATAAGAAAACATGGGGCAAACCCACATGGAGAGACACCAGGCAAAACGACTGACCATTGCTCTCTAAAATTACTAAATTCACAAAACATGGAAGGACTGAGGAACTGCCACTGATTGGAGGGGACCCAGGAGCCCTAGCGAGTCACTGCATCGTGGGATCTGGGATGGCATCCTGGACTAGAAAAAGGGCCACCAGAAGTGTGTCAAGAATTCTTTTAAAAATATCCTGGTAACATACTTTTATCCTAAAATTTGCCCCGTTAACCACAAATACATAATTCCGTGGTGTTAACTGCATATTACACAACGTTATGCTATCATCACTACCATCCACCACCAAAACTTATCCATCACCCCAAACAGACACTCTGTGCTAATTACGCATTAACGCTTCATTGGCTACCCCCACCCTGGCCCCTGGGAACCTGCATTCTGATTTCCGACTATGAACTTGCTTATTCTAATCATTTCATATCAGCATGATCATATAATCTTTGTCCTGTGTCTGGCTTAGTTCACTCAACATGATATCTTCAAAGTTCATCCACATTGTTGCACGCACCAGAACTTCATTCCTTTTTAATGATGAATATCCCATTGGGTGTGTGCTTATTATCCATTCATCTGTTGATGAACACTTGGGTGCTTCCGCCTTTGGGCTATTCTGAGCGGTGCCGCTGAGAACACGGATGAAATGCAGATCCTCAGCCTCTGCTTCCAATACTTTTGAGCATATACCCAGAAGTGGGATTGCCGGGTCACATGGCAAGGCTACAAGAGCAAGGACTTTTGAACTCAGGTGAGGCTGACTCTCGGCCTGGAAACCAAGACCCCCTGGGCCCCGGAGCCCTGAGCGATCCCAGGCTACCGCCTGCCGCTCTCAGACCGCAGGCTCTTCTACCGGAAAAGACCGGCCCCCTTTCGTGCCTCCCCACTTCCGGGCCGCAGTGTACCTCCAGCTAGAAACTGCGCAGGCGCCGGAAGGACCGCCTCATTGGCTCTTCATTGTGACGCATTGCTAACAGCGGCCGCACCGACTCCGCCCCGACCCGCCGATACCATACGCACGCACGCGCCCTGGCCTCGGGGCACGTCGCCGCCCCGCGCGCTCGCACGCATGCACGGTGCGTGGTGACGTCGCGGCGGTGCGGACGCCATCCCGGAAGCGCGAGCGAGGCCGCCAGATGTGCAGGTGCCGCCGCCGCCGCCGGGGCGGGGCCGGGATGGGGCCCAGGGCGCCGGGGCCGGGGCCGCGGGGGACCCGGGCGGGGTCGGGCACGGCCCCCGGGCTGCCGCGGGGCGAGGCGCGCCGCTGGCCACATCTGGATGCTCCTTTTGCGCGCGCGCGGGCCTCAGTTTCCCCGTCCGCGCAGTGGGGGCGCGGGCGGCGCAGGAATCGGGCTCCGTCCAGGCAGTGCCGGGCTTGGGCCTCAGTTTCCCCGTTTTGCAGGGGCGGGGCCTGGGGGGGGGAGGGAGCCCCGCCCCACCCCGCTCGGGGGTTTTCCTGACCTTGGGCCGGAAGTCCGGGCGGCTCTGCCCTGCGACCTGGGTGGCGTGGCGGCGCTTCTCCGCTTTGGGCCGTGAACCTGCGAGCCTCAGTTTCCCCCGGAGACAGTAGTACCCGCCTCGTAGGGGCGATCGGAATTGAATGATGTTCCCTATCAGCCTTTGCTTCTTCTCGTGGGAGCCCGGGAGGAGGGGCAGTCGTTAAGGTGCTGATTCCTGGGCCTCTCCCACGACCGCCGCAGAGTCCCCCGCCCCGAGCCCACCTTTTATCTTCGTTGTTTCTCATCCCTACAGACCTCACTGTGAGAGCCCCGCCCTAACTTAGTCTCATTTTCTGAATGAGAAAACCGAGTCAGAGAGTTGAGGCCACTTTGCTAAGCTCACAGAGCCTCCACCTCCACGTGTTTCCCCCATAAATGTATTCGGAGCCCTGGCTGGATCATTTATGCTCTGTACAGTTAGTCAGGAAAGACTTCCTGGAAGAGGCAGCTGACGTTTGTATGTGCACGCTGGTGCTGTGACCCCTCGGCCCTCACACCTGGCCACCAGAGGCAGGAAAGAGCTTGATTTAAAGTGGACCCAGTCCCCACGGCTCCAGACCCTGCCTCTACCACTAGCTGTGGTTTTGTTACTCCATCCTTTGACCACAAGTGACCTTTTCACACCACGGATAAATATGCTTCTTTGGAAATGTGTACGTGTGTCTGCCTTTGCCCATCAGTAACAGATGTTCTTTAGCCTCTGTGGTGTTTTGGAAAAAATATATATTAGTTGTAACATCTGCAAATGAGGTGTTGACACAGAAAGAAAATTCCTCTTTCTGTTTTCCTTGGAAAAAAGTCAGAAGTCTGGCACAGGTTGCTGTAGGGAGCAGCTGGGCTGCCATAGTGTCTACTGAATACCTGTTTGGATTCTCACCTTTGTGGAACCCATGGGGCCGAGGGCTTGGGTGCTTGTGACCTCTAGGCCCACTGGCCACGTGGTGATAGGTCAAGTTTTCAGCCTCTCTCAGCTTCAGTTTTGTCATCTGTAAATAAGGATGACAGCTCTCAGGGTGTGACTTTGGTGCCATGCTTGGCATTCAGCAGGTGCTCAATAAATGAGAGGGTAAAGGGCTCTGAAGCGTGTGGTCTTAACCAGTGGCAGATGGCCCTGTCTGTTGGCCGTTACGTGTGTGGGCCCCAGAGCCAAGCTGAGTCAGGATTCCGGGCTGTTCCCAAACCCCCGGGAGGGTTGGGGCTGAAGCTGTTGCCCTTCCTGTCCTGGGGTCTGGGAAGCCCCCAGCAGCCACGACGATGCCGGGGAAGCAGGGAGCCGCACAGCCTGGCTGCCGGTGTCTGAAATGCTTGGCTTTCACTTGCTAATAAAAGTCCAGCGTCAGAGCTGAGTTCTGGGGAGCACAGTGAGCCGGGTTCTGGGCGGGTGCTGGAGGTGAAGGGAACAGGATGGATGTGGGTCTGTCCTCTTGGAGCTGCCCCGGAGGTGGGGGCAACAGAACAACAGGGCAGCTCCTGAGACTCAAACGTGGCGAAGTGACAAGTGGGGCCAGATCCAGTGGCCCTATGGGACTTCTTGGGCAAGCAGACAATGGGGGAGACTGATGATTCAAGGGGGCCCCCTTGAAGGGGGTTGGGTCTGGATGAAGTTCCCTTCACAGGACCAGGGAGCAGGACTCAGAACATGTCTTTTTGGGGGACCCAGTTCAGCCCAAAGCAGCCTCCTGTAGTTCTCCTGACACCCCAGATTCCCGACAGAGAGCTGAGGCTTGGGGGCCTGACGCTAGGCCCTGCCTCCCCCGGGGCCGGGCACAGACCAGAGCCTGTCTTCTCGCCCGCACCAGGCAGCGAAGGCCGAGCGAGAGATGGACCCCCCGGACTCAGCCTCAAGGGTCTTCTGCAGCCGCATCCTGAACATGGTGGATGCCGACGACGTTAACGCCATCATTCAGGCCCAGAAGAACATGTGAGTGGCGGGCGGGCGGGCGCTGCGGGCCTGGGAGCGGGGAGGAGCCCCCCTGCTCCTGCCCCTGCCCCAGGCCCAGGCCGGGGATAAAATGAAGGAAATGAGCAAATCTGCCTGGCTGGCTCCAAGGCGAACTCCTCACGGGCCGGGAGGCGAGGCCTTGGTGCAGGAAGCAGCGCTGGGGAAGGGTTTGCAGCTGTGGACGGCTTGGCGTGGGCTGCGGAGGTTCTTGTCCCAAGGCCTGGGGTGGGGAGAGCTGGGGGACAGCAGTGGGCCCCAGGGGGGTCTGAGGGAGCAGGGAAAGCCAGTGGGCTGATTTCCTGTGTGTGGGGGTCTCTTGGAGGGGCTGTGAACGCCCCCTGCTCCCGGGGACCCAGCACCCTAGTCCTGGAGAAGGGCAGACACCATCTTTAAGCCAGAGGCCCTCCCCACCCTCCACGCAGGACAAAGCACAGAGGTGATCCCTTAGTGTTACTCCCACCCCGTGACAGGGTGTTGATGTGCCAGATCCTAGAAATATCCTTCTCAGCTAGTTCTTTAGGTCAAATTCCAGCGTGACCCTCGGAACTCTTAGACTACGGAGACAAAACCAAATACCCCATCCCCACCCCAGCCCTATGGGGTCCGGACTGTGCCAGAAGGAAGGACCTGGGTTTGGGGGAGTCGAGAGAGGGAGTGAAGAGTATGCTTGAGGGAGCAGGTGATGAAGGCAACAGGAGAAGGACATGCTTGAGTAGGGTTCTGAAGGATGAATAGGAGTTTGGGTGCAAAGGTCATAGCGCAGGAGAGGGCTTAGCGGGTCAGCTCCGGATGTGTGGACTGCCCAGTGGGGCCAGGGCCGGATGGGGCAGGTCCCGGGGTTGGTTGGAGGAGCTCACGCCCGCCCCCCGCCGCCAGGCTTGACCGCTTCGAGAAGACCAACGAGATGCTGCTCAACTTCAACAACCTGTCGAGCGCCCGCCTGCAGCAGATGAACGAGCGCTTTCTGCACCACACCAGAACCCTCGTGGAGATGAAGCGGGACCTGGACAGCATCTTCCGCAGGATCCGGTGGGTGCCTTGCCCCCAGCGCAGCCCCGCCCCTGCCGGCCAGTCTCCACCTGCCGCGCCTCCCGGCAACTCACCCGGCCAGAGCCTCCAAGGTCCCGCCCACCAGCCCCGCCCCTCCCCTCCCGTCCAGGCTCCACCTGTCCGGGCCCGTCCCGCCCCAGCAACTCAGCCCCCAGGAGCCTCCAAGGCCCCGCCCACCATCCCCGCCCAGTCCCTCCCGGCCCCGCCCTGCCCCAGCAACTCAACCCTGCCAGAGCACCCAAGGCCCAGCCCACCAGCCCCGCCCCAGGCTCCACTTGCCCCGCCCAGTCCCTCCCGGCCCCGCCCCGCCCCAGCAACTCAGCCCTGCCACAGCCTTCAAGGCCCTGCCCACCAGCTCAGCCCCACCCCTCCCACCTGGCCCCGCCCCAGTAACAGCCCCTCCAGTCCAGTCCCCTCCTGCCCCACCCAGCGTGGCCCCGCCCAGTCCTTCCCGGCCCTCCCGCCCCTGCACCTGGGTGCGTTTCGGGCTGTCCCCAGCGAGCGCCGCCCACTCCAGGTGACAGATCCCACCAGTTCCTTTACGCTCGCCTCCGGAGAGCCTTGAGGTAGCATCGGAGAGAGTCTAGGACTTGGGATTTTGGATTTCAATTTTCTTTATTTTTCAAAAACTGTAATAGAACATGGGATCCCGATACAAAAGAGCAGACAGCTGTTCTCCCGCCCCCGCACCCCACCCAGGGCCCCTGGCAGCCTCCGTGGGTCCTTGCAGAGGCTGCCGGCCCGGGCACAGCAGAGGCCCCCGGGCTGCCACGCACTGGCCATAGGGCTAGAGAGGCTCCGGTCACCCGGAGTCCCCTCTGCTGCTGCCACCCCTAGTCGCTGCTGGGGTATTTCCCCCATGTCAGCTGCACCCCCAGCCATGGGGGTCCCAGGGGCCACAGAGCTCAGGAAAACCTGTCTTGTGGTGCCAGCCCTGTGCAGCGTCAAGAGAGGGGCCCCTTCTAAGGCCCCACCTTTCCGCGGCCCAGCAGCTGGCTCGAGTGAGGCGGGCAGCCTGCCGGGGCGCCCTGGCGACTTAAGGGGGAAGCAGCACCGTGAGTGGCTCTGTCAGGTGGGAGGAGAAGGCCCGTGGGCCAAATGCTGAACCCCCCTCGGTCCTTCTTTGTAACCAATGAGGCTTCGACTTTGGGGGAACTAAGGAACCCCTGGTTCAAAGCAGGAAGGAAGGACTCTCCTGTGAGCTCCAGTAAGGAGCAAGGGCTCTGGCTATACGTCCTCTGGCCCTGCACCCTGTCCCGCTGGTGCCCACCAGGCCCCAGCCCACAGGGAGTCCCCGGCCCGGAGAGGAAGAGCTGGACCCTGACAGCCCCAGCCATGGATGATGGGGTGCAGCCAGGGGCGCTTGGAGGAGTGATTGCCGGGGTTGGGGTGGGGGGAGCTGCTGGGGAGTTTCTAGGTCAAGGACCCAGGTGGCCCCCAGGTACCCGCTGAGGCAGTGTGAAGCCACGTGAAGCTAGATGGTGGAGCCCACCCTGGGGTGAGACGGGCTGGGGGTACAGAGGGGCAGGCAGCCAGGACCCCAGGCCACAGCAGGCCCGTGTGCTTCTCGCCCCACAGGACGCTGAAGGCGAAACTGGCCAGGCAACACCCCGAGGCCTTCAGCCGTAAGTGTCACTGGGGTCCCTGTGCCCGCCAGGCCAGGGCAGATCCTGGGAGGCCACCTTGGGGGCCCTTGTTAAGTCCAGGCCCTGGGGGGTGGTTGAGGGAGACCCAGGCCGGAGTCAGGGGTCATCCCTCACCCCAGCCTGCACTCCTGTGGGCATAGGCTTTTATCTGCAGCCTGCCCCAAGGGCAACGTGGGGCCATGGGCAGGAAGAGATGGATGCAGGACCCTGACTCCAGAGCTCCTGCAGAGATCGGCATGCTGCGTGGTCACCCAGGGGCAGCCCCACGGTAGGGGGAGCTGGCCAGGCTGCCCCAGCATCTGAGCTACCTCCTGGGTCTCTGCCTTACCCCCTTTCCAGACATCCCTGAGGCTTCCCTCCTGGAGGATGAGGATGAGGACCCCATCCCCCCCAGCACCACCACCACCATCGCCACCTCGGAGCAGAGCACAGGCTCCTGCGACACCAGCCCCGGCCTTGTCTCGCCGCCCCCCAGCCCGGGCTTCGAGGACCTGTCCCATGTCAGGCCCGGCTCCCCGGTCGTCAATGGCCGCAGCCAGACGGACGACGAGGGCACGCCGGGCGAGTAGCCCTGTTCCCTGGGCTCCAGGGGTCCCAGGGCCGTGGGGAGCCCCATCTCTCCTGAGTCAGCTTTCCGGGGTCCTTCGCCCCAGGGATGCACCCTACCCAGCTGGCATTGGGCCGGGTTGAAGGAGCTTTTCTAGACCCGGGGCCTGAGGTCTGTCTTGAACAGAACTAAGGAGGGGAGCAAAGCCGGACGCCCCTGGCCCCAGGCCGGGCCCCCCTTGAGGCAGAGAGCTGCTGCTCACCTCAGTTCACCCCAGCCTGATCCCCACCCCGCTGACTCTACTCTCCCTTCCGCTTCCTCTGCTGAGAGCATGGACGACCTCCAGCCGACATCAATGGGGGTTTCTGAGACAGGAGTCTCTCCAGGGAGGCTGGCCAGCCCCGGCCCGAGCCTGACACAGGCCATGGGTCTCCGAGGGGAGGCACAGACCCCGAGGCCCCAGGGGCCCCCTCAGAAAACAGTTGAGCGGATTATTTTTGCACCCGATGTTTACAAATGCTGCTGGGAAGTTACCAATAAAGAGTCTGTTACTAAAAAGGGAACTGCATGCCTGGCAGTGGCTTCCTTGGATCTGGGGCACTGGGGGTCTCTGCGGCCAGGGGGTGCAGGTACAGGTGCCACCAGTCTCGGGAGATGGCTGCCATGGGTGGGAGGCTCTGGTGAAGGGGTCCCCAGCGGTGACAGCCACGATGGCCCAATTCCCAGCTCCTCCTGGGCTTCCCTCCCTCCCTCCCTCTCCACTGCCCGGCTGTGGGTCCAGGCGCCCCTCATGCCTGACCCCCAGGCTGGGTCCCCGTCCCCGCTAAGCCGAGAGCACAGTGCCCTCCTGCACGGCCCCGAGGGAGGGTGTCATTAAGAGCATCTCGCAGGCGCGAGGGCGTCCCCACCCCTTCCCCGGGTCCCCCTGACGCCGACCCCCGGGCCCGCGGAGCTCTGCCCCGAGCCTTGTGTCCGGCCTCCCGCTCCGCCGTCCTGGCTCCCCCAGCCACCGCGGCATCCGCCACCGTGCGGCCGCCTCCCACGTGACCCTGCGGGGCGGGGCCCGCTCCAGGAAGCGAGTGCCCGCCCACACCCGGCGCGGCTTCGCTCGCCAGCACCCAACATGGCGGCGGGGCTGGGGGCGGGGCCCGGCGCTTGGCGCGGATTGTGACGCAGGCGCCCGGCCTGCTCGGTGCGCAGGCGCTCTCGGGACGACTCGGCGGTTTCCGGTTCCGCCGCCCTCTTTCTTGTCAAGCAGGCGGCCGAGAGGGTTGGTGGCGGCGGCCGTGCGGGTTCGCGCCGGGCCGGGGTCTTTTGGGGGCCGCGGGGGGCCGGGCGGGGCCGCGAGAGACGGAAGGGGTTGGGGAAGGCGCCTGCCCGCGCCGCGCCCCCGAGCACGCCCCCACGAGTCCTGGGGGCTAATGGGGCGGCGCCGAGTTGGGGGGCGCAGGAGGGGGGTCGCTTCCGGGCCCCGCGCCGAGCCCGTGAGCCGCGCGAGGTCCCCCGGGCCGGGTCTCCGAACCCGCCTCGTTTGCTCGGCGGGGCCGGTGGAGCGCGCGGGTCTCAGTGGCGCGTCGAGAGCCCCCGACACGTGGGTGGCAGGGGCAAGTGGGGGGACGCACCGGTGGCGGGGGCATCCCCCCAAGCCGGCGGGAGGTGCTGGCTGCGGGGCCCGAGCGGACCCGGCCCCCGTGGGCTCGCTCAACGCTGGGGGCTGTAGGAGTAAGGTCGGTAAAGCGCCATTGCTTAGAGGGCCGCGGGCCAGGGCGGGTGAGAAGGTGATGGCGGCGGCCCCGGCTGGGTCTGTGCCAGCTGACCCCGTGCTGCCCCCCCCCGCAGACGCAGAGATGCAGATCTTCGTGAAGACCCTGACTGGCAAGACCATCACCCTCGAGGTCGAGCCCAGCGACACCATCGAGAATGTCAAGGCCAAGATCCAAGACAAGGAGGGTGAGCTTGGGGCGGCTGCCCTGCATGGAGCGGACGTGGGCACAGGCGGGCCTCGGCTCCGTGACGGCGGGAGGAAGGCTTGTCCTGTCCGTGCCTTGGTTTCCCCTTGGCTGAGTTGGAGAAGGAGCTACCAGGATGTGGCTGACACTCAGCAGCGCCCCTGAGCTTTCCTCTCTCCCCAAAGGCATCCCGCCTGACCAGCAGCGGCTGATTTTTGCGGGCAAGCAGCTAGAGGATGGCCGCACGCTCTCGGACTACAACATCCAGAAGGGTACCAACGGGGGGAGTTGGAACAGAGCAACCTTTGACCCTGGGAGGGGACTTCATGTGATGGGGGAGGGACCCAGAGTTCAGTCTCCATCACTATGGCCCAGCAGCAGTGCCGTCCTATGTTTTTCACTGTAGGACTTCGTTTCGTTTAAAACCATGACAAGGGACGCTTGTCGCTGCTATAAAGGAAACCAGAGTGTCATCTCAGTAACGAGGCTTAAATAACTTACCGGCACTGATCAGATGTTCACTTGGGTTTCGGGAAACTCAGATGGACACGGTGAGTGGGGTGTGTCGGCCCCAGGCTCACTGGTCTCCCGTC
The DNA here is from genome assembly GCF_015220235.1 of Choloepus didactylus. Taxonomy (NCBI): domain Eukaryota; kingdom Metazoa; phylum Chordata; class Mammalia; order Pilosa; family Megalonychidae; genus Choloepus; species Choloepus didactylus. Next base: position 1,739,541 of record NC_051331.1, on the reverse strand, counting down.
CCTCCCACCCGCAGAGTCCACCCTGCACCTGGTGCTCCGTCTCCGGGGTGGCATCATCGAGCCATCCCTCCGCCAGCTCGCCCAGAAGTACAACTGTGACAAGATGATCTGCCGCAAGTACGCCCTGGGCCCTGGGCACGGGGTGGGGGGCCAGGCGGGTGGGGGGCGGTGCCCTCACAGCCCCTGCTGCCCTCTCCAGGTGTTACGCTCGCCTGCACCCTCGCGCCGTCAACTGCCGTAAGAAGAAGTGCGGCCACACCAACAACCTGCGCCCCAAGAAGAAGGTCAAATAAGGACCCCTTGTCGTGGCTCCTTGGCCTCCGGCACACGACCACCTTCCCCAGCCCTGTGGCTCTGAGACCTCAATAAAGTTTCCCTTTGGTCAACTGAAGCAGGAACTGGTGTCCACGTGGCTGGTCTGTCGGAGGGCGGTGGCCCCAGAGTGGGGGCTCTGCTGCGGATGCCCCTGTCTCAATTCTTCCCCTTCTGGAAGGCCAGGGGTGACCCTGCCATCCCCTCTGGTGGTTTTGTCAGTTCTGTTCTGGGCTGTACATAAGCCTAGTCAACCTCAGCCGGAATGGGGAATGGGGACCCCAGGCCAGGAGTGGGGGATCTGGCCAGACTCTGGTGCAGGTGGGCAGGCAGACAGGTAAGGGCCCACCTGAGACAACTCGAGGCTCTGGGTTCTGCCAGCGCAGCCAGGCTTTCCAGTAACCCTCAGGCACCACGGGGTTGGCCCCTCAAGGCCCCCACCACCCACTTTCTAGTCGGCCTTTTACTGAGGCCCACTGATGCCCGGGAACAGCCCAGACCCCTCCCCAGCTGCGCCACAGCTCTCCATTCACATCACTCCCCCCTCTCCACACGGGGGCTGCAGTCCCAGGAGGCTGCCACAGGGCACGCGCAGGGCCCCGCTCCAGGGGGGGGCGCTCCTCGGGCTGTGCTTCCTGCCCAGCCTCCAGCCCCCGGGCCTTTGCACAGGCTGTTGAGGGCGCTGCCAGGGCTCCGTGGCTCTAGACCCACGTCCTGTGACAGCCGGTGGACGGAAACGGGAGGGCGCCGAGTGCGCGAGGCGACGGTCGAGGGTGGCAGCCCCGCGCGCAAGTCTCCACTCAGTGACCGGCGCGCCGGAGTCGGGGGCGCCCCGCACGGGGCTCGGGGTCCTCCGCGCCTACAGGGGGCGCCGCGCGGGCGCAGCAGCCTCCTCCGGGGCGGGCCCGGGCCGCGCAGTCATGATCGGCGCCGACCCCGCGGGCAGCGAGGAGCCGGCGTGGCCCTGGGTGAGCGCGGGCGCGAGGGCGCGCGGGCGCGCGGGGCGGGCGGGCCGGGGCGGCGGCGGCCGCTTCATGCCCGCGCCGTCCCCTCGCCCGCAGAAGGAAGCCTCGCTCCAGGCGCTGGTGCAGCGCGTCCACGAGTTACAGGCTGAACGCGCGCGGACCTTCCGCCGGCTGGACGAGTGAGTGCGGGGCGCGGGGGTAGCCTCGCCGCCGACGGGGGGCGTGCCCGGGGCTGGGCTGGGGAGGTTCCCAGGGCGCCTCCCCCCAATTCCCGACGCGCCCTCGGCGTCCCGCACTCCCGGGGGCCCTGGAACACCCCCGGGGTCGTGGAGCGCAGGGTGTCAGCGCGCAGGGCCGGGGGCCCCGGAGCCGTCCTCAACGCCCGCCCGCCGCAGAGGCCACCGGCAGTACCTGCGCAGCGGGCCGCCCCACGCCTTCCCCCGCTTCCGCGCCACCGTGCACGAGGTGACCCAGGCCTTCGCCGCCGCCTCGCGGGAGGTGCTGGCCCTGGAGGCCGAGCTGGCCGGGCCGCGCGTGCAGCCGCTGCTCGCCGGCCACCTGCGCCGCCTGCAGCGCCTGGAGCAGACGCACCTGGCCACGGTGAGCGCCGCCGGGGACCCCGGCCCTGCCCTCCCGGCCCCCAACTTCGGCTCTGGGACACGCCCACTGGGGGCCTGCCTCCGCTCCCTCCGGCTGTCCCTGCCATGCGCCCGGCGAAAGGAGGGGGCTCTCCCCCGCCCCCCAAACCATCTTAGGTTTTTGACCGATAGCGCCCCGGTATTCCAAGGCCCCGCCCACTCACCTGGCCGCCAATCCCTGGCCGAGACCACGCAGGGATTCCCAGGCCACGCTCCTTTCCTAGTGACCGGCGTGTTATTGCCCATCCCCTGGCATTCCCAGGTCCGCCCCCGGGGTCCTCTCCCTCCCCCCCAGATCCCTGAAAGTCCCGAGCCCCACCCCTGAGGGCTCCTCAGGGGCCCCCTTCCGTAAGCCACTCGGCCCAGGTGACCCCTCCGCGCTGCCCCTCTCCGCCGCCAGGTGGCCCTGCTGCAGCTCACGGGGACGCCAGAGTGGCTGGAGGCGCAGGAGGACACCCCAGGGCGGCAGGAGCTGAGGACTCAGTGAGTGCTCCCTCCTGCCCAGCTCTGCACTCGCCCCCGGCCCCGTGTGGCCTGGAGGCCGCGGCCGCCTCGGAGCCCTCACCTGGGGGCCCCGGGGGCGCAGAGCCGACGGCCGCGCCCTCCCCGCAGCCTGCCCCGCACACACGCCCCACGCTTGCTACCATCGCTCGGCGCGGGGGAACCCACCCGGCCCGGCCTTTCCTCTCCCCGCCTCCTGCCAGGCCCGGCTCCCCGGCGGGCGCGGCCCGGAGATGGGGCGGCGGGCGGGAGGGCCCGGGGCCCGCCCCAGCCCCCTCGGCAGTGCGGCGGCGGCTAATTCGCCCCAGCTGGCTTTTATTTATCGTTCCCATCCGCTCTTGTAGGGTAATTAAAACCATGGAGGCAATCAGCGACGTTCTCCAGGACCTCAAGTTTGATGCGGAATCTGCCGAGTGATGGCGGCTCCCCGGGGACCCGCCGAGGGAGATGGGAAATGCGGCGGATGGCGGCCAGCCCAGCCCGGGACCGCCAGCTGGCCGGGGTCGCGGCTCGCGGGCCTCCGACCCTCCCCCCGGAATAAAGAGCCCTTCTAGGCAGCGGCTGCAGCGCCTGCGAGTGTGCCCGGGGAGGGGGCCCCCACGGGGTCAGGGACGGTGACTGGAGGACACCCCCTCTCCTCGTTCCAGAAAACTCCCTGGTGTTTTGAATTGTGCCCTCCGAGGAGTTTAGAGAAGCTGAAGTTCTGGGCGATGGTGTTTCCATCCCCAAATTGGGGGCAGGGGGCTCATGCCTCCCCAAACTTCACCACCCCAACGCTGGCTGCTGCCACCCCAAATTCACAATTCAGGATCACAGCACCTAAATAGACTGTTTATTTAAGAAGACTCTCTGGAGGGGTCCCGGGTGGGGGGAGTGATAGGCTCTCCTCTCCCCCCACCACACCAGCGCAGGCGGGGGTTCTGGGCAGCGCAGGCCTTCACTCCCCACGTCCCCCACGCCGGTGGCCCCCCCGCGGCCAGTGCCTTTGTGGCTACCGGCGGGTGCAGAGGTGGACCCGCCTGGGCGTGGCTCACGGGTCTCTAGGCGGGCACGGGGGCGGCCCCAGCTCCTTAGAGCTTATCTGGCAGGACCTGGGGGGCAGAGAGGAAGCCAGGCTCAGCGGGGAGCGTTTCCGCCACGTGACCTTGGGGGGCCGGAGAGGGGCCATTGGTCCTCCCCGTCTTGGTTCCCCAGCGGAGAGGTGGAACTCTGCCCAGCCCTCAAGGCGTGGGTCTGGGGGCAAAATGCCGGCTCCCACGCGCTAACCGCGGGGAGGATCGCTCTCATTCATTCATTCCCGGAACTCGGGAGGGCCGATGCTCTTTTGTGGGCCACAGGCTATTGTCCCTGGCACACAATAGTTGATAAATAAATGCTGATGAAGGAATGAGACCCGGGGGTCACCCCCTCCCCGGCGCCCTTACCTCTCGCCGCGCCCCGTCGGCCCGCGGGCAGGATCCCCTCGTCCTGTGCTTGGAAGGAAGGCGGCGGTGTGGAGGGGCCGCGCCCCCGCTGCGCCCCCCCCAGATCCCCCACCCCCCGCGCTCCTACCTGGTTGCGCGTCTTCTGCGACTTCTGCATCCAGGCCCTCCACTGGTCGTAGAGGCGGAAGCTGAGGTTGGAGCAGTACGCGTGCTTCTTGAGCCAGCCCAGGAACTGCTTGAGCTCGCGCCGCACCGGCCCCGAGCTCGTCTCGCCGCCCCGGGGCTCGCACGCGCTGCCGCCCGGGCCCGGGCGCTCTGGGGGCGGCCGGGGCGCGGCGTCAGGCCGGCCGACAGGGGGCGCGCGCGGGAGGGAGGGGACCCCCTCCGCCCTCCCCGTTCCCCGCGAGCGGGTCCTCCCCGCGGCCCTGCCCCGCGGCCCAGCTGCGCCCCTGGGGAGGCGGGGAGGGGGGCGCAGGGGGGGCAGGGCTCCTCCTCCGCGTCTCCAGGAAGGCAGGATTCCCGCGGCCGCAGCCAGGTGCGAGGGGAAGGGGGGAGAGGAGCAGCCAGGAGGGGGGGACTAAAGGGGGGAAGTGGAGAGGTAGGGGGCAGCGGCCATTCCAGAAGGGGGAAGGGTCAGACGGTGACCAGGCTAGAGTGGGGTACACTGGGGGTCCAGGGGACCTGGGGACGCTGAGCCCAAGACAGGCAGAAAAACAAGGAAATGGAGAGAGGAGGGAAACGGAGAGACAGACAGACAGACACAGAGGGAATTCTGGGAGACGAGGGGGACCCCGAGGGGCGGCCCCCAGGAGCGTCCAGGTGGGACAGCCCGACGGTCAGAGGCTGCAGCCAGCCCCGAGCCAGCGGATAAGGACATCGGCCTCATGTCATAAATAACACCAGGACCCGCTGACAGCCCCTGGCACGCCCCGGCCCCCACCGCCCCCGCAGTCCCCCGAGCTCCCCGCGGACGCAGGGCTGCTGGCTCCCGTGCAAGAAGCGCAGGTGCTGGGCACGCGGAGGCCAAGGCGGGGGCCCCTCCCGCCCCGGACCTGGAGGGGCCCGCGATGGGGGCAGCGGGCCTGGCGGGGGCCCAGGCTGCCCCTCCCTGCCCCTGGACCCCATCTGGCCTCAGTTTCCTCCTGGTCCCCCAGAGCTCGGGTCGCCGGGGGGCCTCGTGGGGCCAGCGGAAGCTCCCAAAGCCGTGGGGAGAACCAGGGAAGGGGGCAGGAACCCGCCTCCTCCTCCTGCTGACCCTTCCAAGGTCTTTAAAGCGCTCCCGTGGGGTGAGACCCAGGCCCTGATCACTCCCACCCCCCCCACCTTGATCAGAAGGGGAAACTGAGGCCAGGGGAGATGCAGCAGCTGACAGGCCTCGGAAGCAGGGGTCTCAGGCTCACTCGTCCTTGGGGGCTGTGACCGGGGTGCAGGGGCACGGGATGGGCCAGAGGGGGTCGGGGCAACTGCCCAAGGCAGGAGAGATGGTGGATGGGCCAGGCCAGCCTCAGCCTGTTCGTCTTCCTGGAAAACTAATTTTGCTAGAGCATGGAGGATACTTGTGCAAAATCTTCCCATTTTTAGGTGTTTGCAAGTAGTTAAAAAAAATTAATGGCAGGCTAAGGAAAACAGACCCAGGGGCCACACCCAGCCCCAGGGCTGCGAGTTTTGAGACCTCAGCTCCACAGGAGGAAACGAGGCCCGTGAGGCCCTGGGCCCCGTCTGGCTGGGGTCCGCTCGCCCCCCCCCCCGCCTGCCATCCCGCGGCCCTGCTGGGGGTGCTCACCGCTGCGGGGTGTGGAGGCAGCCGTGGGGTGGCTCCACTCGCTCCAGATGCCCGCCTTCTTGGACCCGTAGATGCCGAAGGGGTTGCAGCGGACTTGCACGAAGTAGACGGTGCCCGGCTTCAGGCCGGCCAGGCGGCACGAGGTCTGGTTGCTGGCATCGTCCACCACCTGGGTGCAGGGGGCAAGGTCAGCGGGCAGGGGCCGCGGGGGTGGCGGGGGGCGCGGGCGGGCCAGCACCTTCCAGTCCACGCTCTCCTCCACGCGGTAGCGGATCTGGTACTTGGCTTGGAAGAGGAAGTCCTTGAGGGCGGGCGGGGACACCCAGCGCACGCTCAGCTGGTCCTCCAGGCCCCCGACGCGGCTCACGTGCACGTCCGGCGGGGGGTCGGTGGTCACTGCGGAGGGGCGGGGGGCTGGTCACCAGCTCTCCTTGGCCCTGGGTGGCCTCTCCGGCCCCCACGTGGGCCCCACGACATGACCCCAACAGAGGGGAGACTCACATCTAGGTGCCCTCAGGTGACTCTCACCCAGGGCACCGTTTTACAGCCCCGTTTTCAGGGGACCAGATAAGAAGGAAGACATTGTCATGATGATGGTGGTGACAACAGCTAGGCCAGCCCCCCACCGACCCCTCTGGCTTGGTCGCACTTTGGGACGGGGACTGCTGGGGCCCACAGCTTTGTAGGGTGCAGAGGGAACACCGAGGCTTGCAGCTTGGGGACGTGAGGATGGCAAGGGGGGGCTGGGGGGCTGGCCACATGCCCGGAGGGGCCCCCCGAGGCCCGCACAAGGAGCTGAAAGGGTTAAGGTGCAGGCCTGCTCGGGCTGGGAAACACCCTAATTAGATTAGGCCGGGATTCTGCTGCGTTTCCTGCCAGGCTTCCTGGGGCCACGGACCTGGGCGCCCTCCCGGCTCCCCCGGGGCCCCTCCTGCACACCTGGGCGGCCCGGCCAGGTGTTCTCCGCGGGGGGGAGGGCCCGGCTGCTGGGGGGGGCGCAGGACCCCTCCCCGGGGCCTCACCCACGTCCAGGACGTCCAGCGTGAGCACGTCGGAGCGGGCCGAGCCCAGGCGGTTTGTGGCCTCCACCCAGATCTCGTAGGGCGTGAAGAGGGCCAGGTCCCTGGGGATGTGGCAGGAGTGGGGGCCCTCCGTGTGGTACTCCTCGCACGTGTTCTCCTGGCCGTACCACCTGCGGGGTCGCCGGGCCGCATGAGGCTCCCCTGGGCGCCCCCCGGCCCCCCCGGGCTGCGGAGTCCCAGCCCACCCACCTCAGCTTGTACTTGAGGGAGTAGTTGGTGTGCAGGAAGGTGTCACCGTGCGCCCCCGGCATCCAGCGGCACGTCAGGTCCTTCATGTTCTTGGACCAGCAGCTGATGTTGAAGGGCTTCTCGGGGGGCACTGGGGGTGGGGACGGGGGGGGCTGAGCAGCCCTGGCACTGGGGGGGACAGGGAGACCCAGCCCCATCCCCAGAGGCGGGCGGAAGCCTCTGGTGCTGGCAGGGCTCTCCGGGGTCGTCCCCAGCCCCTAGGCCCCTGACTCCCGACCCCAGCCCCCCACGCAGCCCGGGGCCCACTCACGGCCCACATAGAGGCAGGAGCCAGCCAGGATGGTGCCGTCGCGGGCGTGACACACCAGGTTGTCCCCCGACTGCTGCCTGGAGCCGTTGAGGCTGGCCAAGGCGAGGCCCAGCGTGGAGGCGTTGAGCACTGGGGACAGCTCAGGGGGCAGCCGGCGCCCGTTGAGGGTCCAGTACAGCCCCTCGGCCGTGGTCCCCGGCGGGTCGCCATGCACCGAGCACGTGGCCCGCAGGGAGGAGCCGACGAGCAGCGTGGGGTCCTGGGGGCTGATCACAGCCGCGTCTGGGGTCAGAAGGAGCAGTGGTCAGGCAGGGGGTGGGGGCACCCCGAGACCCCCACCCCGCCAGGGCCTGCGGCAGATCCCCCAAGGCTCAGCCAGGCCAAGTAACCAACCCAGGGCTGGTGGCCGCACTGAGACTCAAGCCAGACCCGGCCGACCCCAAAGGGCAGGTCCTTCCAGCCGTTTTTCACTGACTCACTCCAGACTCTATGAGTGGCTGCAAAGCCCCGGCAAAAATGCCCGCTCAGAGCCAAGTGACTCGGGTTTGCTCAGAGTTCTGACGATGAACTTGCCCTTTTCTCCCTTCCTCCCATCTCTTTCTTAGCAGTCAGAAATGCAAGACTGATGAGTTCTCTTTACGACATCTCCAGACCCTCACACATAGTAGGTGTTTCTTTTCAGGGAAAGCACATGATTTCAACCCGGATTTAAACCCAGCTCTGGAGTTCAGCTCTGTGCTGCCACGAGGGCTGAAGGTGGCCATGGGGTGGGGTCCCCAAGCTCTGGGCCCCTCCTTCCCCAGCCAGAGGGACTTGGCCTCATCACTCTTTCCCCCAACTCAGTTTCCCTAATCTACAAAATGGGAGCGCGACACTCTCCGTCCCCAGATGAAATGGGGCTTGAGACTGGGTTGTGGGGGGCAGCCCGGGGGTGATACCCATGCTCGTCACCTGCATCAGCCTCTGGTGGGGGGTTCCAGAGACCAGAGCCTAAGTGGAGCCTGTTTCACATATGGGAAACCAAGGCCCAAAGAAGGGGAAAGGGAGCACTGTTGGGGGTGCTCAAAAGGGGGTGCCACCACAGAAGACACCTGTGGAGCCGCTGAGCCTCAGGTTCCCCGCCTGGAAGTGGGCACTGTCAGGGTACATGCAGTTTCCGGAAGGGAGTGTGGGGTCGAGGGATGAGCCCTTGGGACCCCCGAGCTGAGCTGGCCTGGGTTCGAATGCCCCCAGCTCGCCAGGGGAGCTCGGCTCAATCACTGGGCCCCTCGGAGCGTCTGGGAAGGGCCCCTTCCTCCACCCAGAGCAGTTGCGGGGACTCATTCATTCATTCGTTCATTCATCCCCTCTTGCACGGTGATGACTGAGACCCACAAAACTCCTGCCCTCGTGGGGCTGGGACCCAGGGGAGGGCAGAGGAAAAGAACAAATAAACATCCACCGGGAAAGGGCTGGGGAGGAGGGAGAGGGCACAAGGGCCCGGGGGGCAGGCCGCAGACGGGCCTCTCCGGGGAGGTGGCCTTTGTGGGAAGCTGTCACATGGAGAGAGGGGGTTCCAGAAGCACGAGCCGCTGGTGCCAAGGCGGGGGGCAGAGGTGCCCTGGGGGGTCAGCAGGGGCCCGACCCACGGGGCCGCTGGAGGACCCGGGGAGGGCCTGGGTTTCATCCTGATGCGGCTGCAGTTCCCGGAGGGCTCGGAGCAGGGGCGGGAGGCGGCAGGATTTCCGTGGTGAAGGGATCCCCGGGGGGACGGGGCGAGCCCGGCGCCCCGGATGCCAGCGGGTGAGGTGGGGTGGACATGGCTCCCGGGCAGGCCCTGACGATTTTCCGGGGCAAACTTGGCAGGGAGGCGGCGTCTGGCCAGAGCCTGGGATCGCAGTTGCGTTTGGGGCTTGGCCCAGGGCGCGCCGAGGTCCCGGCGTCCGTGCGAGGGGCCGGCTGCGCAGGCCAGGCCAGGGGGCGGGGGCGGCCGGGGCGGGGGCCGGGGGGCCGCCCGGGAGGTCCCCGGCAGCCAGCCGCCCGCTAATTCGGAATTCCTCCTCGGGCGGGAGCTCGGGCGTGCCAGCTTCCCTGCCCCGGCCCACCCACTGCTTCCTGCCCGCCCCCCCAGCGGGCCTGCCCGGACCCCAGGCGCACTGGCTGCCCTCCTGGGCCCCCCGCCCCCTGCCCACCACCGAGGGCTGCCAAGGAGGGGGCTCTCCGGGATGTCCGGGCTGGGGGGGTGCTGCCCCCAGGGGGCCACGCCCTACTGGCTGGAACTGGGGGGCCCGGCTGCCAGCGCTGCAGCTGCCCTCTGGGGCCCGGGCGGGGAGCAAGCGGAGAGCACAAGGCCGGGCCCCCCAGCTCCGGGGCCATGGTGCCAGCAGCTTGCCCTCCTGTCCTGTTTCTCCTCCATAATCGGAGAAGAACACATTCTACCTAGTGGGGAGATGGACGAAAGGCGCTCGGGGGTGCCAAGGGGAACTACGGGGGCTGCAGACCCGCCCGGCTCTGGGGTCCTGCTAGCTCCCAGCTCCCTCCAGGCCCCCCCCAAACAGCGGCCCGGGGACTTGGGCCGGGGGCAGGCGGGGCAGCTGGGAACAGCCCACTGGGGCCGGGGGCTGGGGGGGACTCGGGCTGGTTTGGGGTTCCTGCTGGAGGTCCCCCACAAAGCAGGTCCTGAGCTGGGTTTTTGGACAGCCCCCCCCATCCCTTTCTCACTGCCTTCCCCGCAGAGCTGGGGCCTTTAAAAGTTTTTTCCCTCTCCTTTTCCCAATCTGCAGAGCCACTGGCGTTATTAAAAAGGAACACCATGTGTTTTAAAAGGGAAAAGTGTGAGATTCTCTGCGAGCCAGCGGGGAGGGAGGGCCGCCTCCATCTCCGGGTCCCCGCAGGGGTCCCCACCTCCGGCCCCAGCGCTTGTACCTGCAGACGCTTTACGACCCACCCCCCCAGCTGGGCAGGTGTTAAGACAACACCTTAAGTAGAAACATATTGTTGAGGTGTGAGCTGCTTTTATTTCATTTCTTCCCCCTCAAAGGGAAAAAAATTAACCCCAAACACCCACACAGCACCAGGGCCTCCCCGGGCCTGGCCTGCTCCCCTAGGGACTGGGAAACAAAGGCTGGCAGTTGGATGGCACCACTCGGTGGAGATTCTGGGCGGACAGGAGCCACCCCTCACCTGCCCCGGGCCTGGGGCACCTGGGAGTACAGGCGGACCCTGCCCCCTTCCTGCCGGGGTTTGGAGCCACGGGGCAGCCTGGGGAATCGGGAATGCCCTGGGTGGGGGTGCCAGGCTCGGCGGCATCGAGTGTGTGCCTGCGACTGCGGGAGTCTGGGCTGGAATGCGCAGCTCTGGGGCGCCAACGTGCATCCAAGGCCGCGCGGGTTGGAGGGCGAGGGTGACGGGCCACGGGCCACGGGCCAGGGACTCTTTTATGTCTCTGGGCGTCTCCCAGAGAGGGTCTGGTGTGGAGACCGAGTTCTGGCAGGGTGTGCGGTGACTGAGGAGCTCACAGCAGGGTGGGGGTTCCCGGGCCCTCTGGGCTCTGGGGTCCTAGTGGCGCTCTGGGCCCCCACCCCAAAGTTGGGCCCGAGGTGCCCGGACTCCTGGCTCCCACTCCCCTGGCGCTCACCCACTCGCTCACAAAGATTTCTCTCTCCGAGGCTCCCCGGCCGGGGACGATCCCGAGAGCCCCGGGTAGCCGGGTCCCGCAGGGGGAGGCGGGCGGCGACGGCCCACAGAGACGCGCGTCCCCGGGGACCCCGGGCCGCGCGCCAGGCGGCCAGAGCGGCCCCCCTCCCGGCCCATCCTGCCTGCGGGGCTCATCCCTCCGTCCGGGGAGGGGGCTCCCTCCGGGCGAGCACTCAGCGCCCCACTGCGTGCGTCCCCCACCCCCCCGCCCTGCAACGGCGCTCGGGGGTCCAGTGGCGCCCGGTCCGCCGATGCCTGCGCCCGACGCGTCCTGGCGCGCAAAGGGAGGGTCCCAGGCCGCGGGACCCCGGGGCCCGACAAGGCGCGCTGGGCCGGGCGGCCCAGGTGAGAAGGCCTCGGGCGCCGAGGCCGGACCCCCGCCCTGGGAGCTGCGGCGCCCCGCAGGTGACGGCGCCCCGAGGGCCACTTCCTTTGTTCCCGGGCCGTCCAGGTGGCGCCCGCGCCCCCTCCCCCCTCACGGCTGCCCCCGGGGTGCCCGCCCCCGGCCCGCGCCGGAAAGGGGGTGCAGGGCGCCGGGTACTCACGGGCTCCCGAGCCGGCTCGCGGCGCCCCCAGGACGCCGAGCAGCAGCAGGAGCAGCGGCGGCGGCCGCGCGGAGGGGGCGGCGGGACCCGGGCGGCCGGTGGGCATGGGGCCGGCGCTGCCGGGGGCGCGCGGCGGGCGGCGGCGGCGCGGGGCGCGGGACGGCGGGGGAAGGCGCGGGCCGGGCCGCCCGCACGTCGCTGGGCGCGGGCGCGGAGGCCGGAGCAAGTCTGAGCAGCCGAATTGACAAGGCGCTAATGCGCCGCTGGCCCCGCCCGGCCCCGCCCCCGGCCCGGCCCAGGGGGGGCGGCGGGCCCCGCACCGGCCTCCCCGCCGCCCGCGGGCACCGCGCGCCCCGCCCGCCGGCCTCCGCCCCGCCGCGCCCCAGTCCCGCGGCCCAGAGCTCTCCGCTCCACGCCCAGACCGGCCCGGGATGTCCCTCTCCCACTCGCTCGCTCCCGCCTCCCCACTCCCAGTCTGAGACCCCGCGCTCCGAATCCCGTGTCCATGCTTGGCCCACCACCCGCACCCCGCCTGCCGTCCTGTGCCCGCTCAGTGCTCCCTGCGGCCCGCGGCCCGAGGCCTGGGTCCACGCCTGCGCTCCCCCCTCCTGGCCGGCTCCTGAGGCTCAGCCCCCCCCAGCTCTGGCCCCGCCCCCACTGAGCGGTCCCTGCGCCCCGCCTTTCCTCCACCCGTCTCCGGGCCCCCTCCTTTCTCTGGGGCCTGAAAGTAGCCCCCCGTCCCCAGCCCCCCGCGGGAAGGTTCCCCCAGCCGCCCCGGCCCAGCGAATCCCTGTCCCCAGGCCGCCTGCCCTCGACGCTCCGCGCACCGCTGGGCCCGAGACTTTGCTGGAGGGAAGACGGAAAGAGCAGGAAGGCACCGAGGCCAAGCCTCCGCCCCGGCCCGGCTGACCCGCTCGGGCCCCGTGCACGGGGCTGGGGCTCCTCGCAGCGCGCCGGGGCGTCAGGAGGGTGCTCCTGCGTGAGCGCATAGGAGACGTGGGCCCTCGTGGGAGCGGGGACGGGGCCTACCGAAGCATTTCGGCCTTGCGCGCGGAGTAGGAGGGGTTCCCGAGCGGAGAGCCGTAAGGAGTCCCCCCCCCGACTCCCGGATCCCCCCACACACGGAAAAATCCGCTCAGCGGCCCGCGGGTGGGGCGCGCCACGCGGTGAGTAATCGCTGCGGCGGCCGCCGCCCGGCTCCAGGTAACGCCGGCTGCCCGGAGCGACGCATAGTTTGTCTCGTTTTGCGCAGGGATCCTTCTCCGGGTTATTATTTTTGGCCACACACGGGGCTCGGGCTCCGGGACCCCTCCGGGTCCGGGAGCCTCACCCCTTTCTCCCGATCCTCCAGGAATAAAGGGTTCTCGGGCCTGGAGCCCGGAGGCCGCCCAGGAGGGCCGCCTAAAATGAGACTTCCTGGGCGCGCCTCAGTCCCCGGGTTTGGGTCGCAGCCCCGCCCCCCAGCCGCGTGTTTGGGGCGGCCCTGGGAGGGGAGGGGCTGTGGCTCCCCTGCGTCCAGGGTTCCGGTGGAGGCTGGGACCCCACCCCCCAGTGCTCCCACCCAACCAAGGGGATAAAAGTGGCTCCCCATCTTCTAGGCGGGTCCTGAGCTCAAGATGCCATAGTGTCAAAGAACAGACAGGAGGCTGGGGGAATAGCAGCCCCCTCCCCAGATCTGGCCTCTGGCTGGGGGATGGGGTTGGTGTGGGAGGGTAAAGCGAGGCAGACGTCCCCTGCCTCAGTTTCCCCTCTGGACCCCAAGCTAGCCTGGGGTAGGGGTGCAGGTTGCAAACAGCAGGAGGCTGGCACGGCTGAACACAGCACCCAGCATGTTCCCCTGGAGGGGAGGGGATCCGGGGACTCGGTTTGACCCCTCTGAGAAATGGGTCCCGGCCGGACTGTGCCAGGTGGTGGGGAGGGGCAGACAGAGGAGGCCATTCATTGGCCGGAATTGGGCTTCCCAGGCATGTGCCATCCAACCCCGCAGCCCCTGCCGCCCCTGCCGCCCCTGCTGCCCCTGCCTTGCTGAGGCTCCTGGGGAGGGGAGAGACATCTGACACCCCCTCCCCCAGGTCGTTGGAGGACTTCAGGTCTCTGTAGCAAAGTCTTGATCTTCCCCATCCCCCAATCTACCCCCAGTCTGCACCTCCCCCAGCCATTCCCGTCTTGGGAAAGGGCTCCCCTATCCACCCAGGTGCTCGGGCTGGAGACCTGGGGGCGTGCCTGACAGCTCTCCTTCCCTCATCCCCCATGTCCAATCCATCAGCAAATCCTGTTGGCTCCAATTCCAAAACACATCCTGATGCCGAGACTCGGACCCCTTCTCCCCAGCCCCACCGTCTCCCTCTGGGATGTAGCCTCTGGCTCCCCCCAGGCTTCTAGGCTTCTCTTCCCTCCAGCAGGCTGGGACCTTGTAAAAGAAGCAAAAGGTCTTTTCTCTCCCACCACCCTCTCCCACCTCCTCTCCTCCTCTCCCCACCCGTACCCCAGGGCTCCACTCCAGCCACTTCAGCTGCTGCTAATCTCCCAAACACTCCACGCTCCTTGCTGCCCCAGGGCCTTTGCACAGCAGGGATGCCAGTCCCCCCAATCCCCACCCCCCATCAGTGCTTTCACCAGATCATAGTTTAAAAGTCATCCCTTCAGAGAGCCCCCCCACCCTTCCCGGCCACTCTCCATGTCCTTCACCCTGTTTTATTGTCTTTGTAAAACTCATGGCTCTTTGAACATTTGTTTCCCCTGCAACTTATTTCTTTACACTGGGCCATGGGACAAGAGGTTAGAAAACATTTGCAAAATCAAAGGGCAGAGAATTTTCAGTTCCTCCAAGTAGCAAGAAAAGGGCCCCAGTGGGTCCTCCCACCCCAGGTCCAGCCAAGCCCGCGCCCCCCCCTTGCTGTGCGAACCAAGCCAGCCGCGGCCCCTCTCTGGTCCTTCCCAAGTGCACCCCTCCCCTAGAGCGCGACTTCCGCCCTCTGGGTGACCTTCACCCCATCTTTTGACTTTAGGGTATGGGGTCTAACCCTGCAGTGCCTCCTTTCCTGCCCTTTGGCGGGACTTAACCCCTTCCTCCCTGCTCCCACTGCCTCTGCACAGGAAGGAGAACCAGCATGGACAAAACTAGCCAATATTGACCCAAGTCCTTGAGGGTGGCTGGGAATGTACAGAGGAACAGATGGAAGGAGGGCCCCTTTCTCTCCTAAAGGTGCACCCCCACCCCCCACCCTGTGGGCTGGGGGAGGGGCTCCTCAGTCCTGAACCTGTCCTGGGATCCTGGGAGGCCCCCCAGATTCCAGGATTTGGAGAGGGTTGTTAAGTCAGGGAGGGGACAGTCTCATAGGAACCCGGAGCCAATGGAAATGAGGAGTGCACAAAGCCCCCCACACTCGGGGGGCTCCGCATATGGGATTAGCTCCCAGGCATTCCAGACCTGGGGTCCCAGGAAGGAGCGGTAAGGATCCTGGCGCCTGGGTCCTCTGGGAGCCTTAGAGATGGGGTGGGGGGTGCACACACCTGGTGGCAGGCCTGAGTGAGCCCCAGGCTTTGTCATTTCAAACCCGGGCTCCCTGGGCTGCAGGCATGGGAGGCGGGTCTTGGAAGCCCGGGGCCCCAGGAGGGGCACCCCAGACGTCTGGGTCCCGGGAGACGTCAGCTATGTGGGGTGGGGGGTGGGCAGGGGCGCGCTTCCTGCCCCCAGCCCAGCCAGCGCCGGCGCCACTGTGCCGAGCTCTCCCCCCCACCCAGCCCGGACCCGCCCTGGGGGTGGGGGTCAGCGGGGTCGTGCTGAGGGCGGCGAGGGACAAAGGGCGCTTGTCCGCCGGGCGCCCTGACCTCGGCCGCGGCTTCTCGGACGCGCAGGCCGCGGCTGATTCACTCCCCGCCGCCGCAGCGCCCCCCGCCCCCGGCCGGGCCACCCCGGGGGGTAGGAAGTGGGGGGCGGCGAGGGGCGGCGCCGAGTCAACTTTCCCTCTTAAGCCCCGAAGGAATGTCGGCGGATTTCCTGAAACCCGACCCCGGCCGCCCGGCCGCCCGCCGCCCCTCACCTGGACCGGCTCTCTGGGGAACGGCTAGGAGGGGCGCGGGAGGGGGCCTCACCTGGGGGGACCGGGGTCAAGTCCTCCTTCCGCTCCCCCCTCCAGCCGCCTCCTGGAGCGGAAAAGGGGTGGGTGGGTCCCAATCAAACACTCTCCTCCCCGCTCTGGGCGGCTGGGGGCAGCGGCCGCACCCCTCCAGCCTCAGTTTCCCTTTCTGCAAAAACGCCCAGTGCGCCCGCTCCTTCTGCGCTCTCAGCGACCCTCTTATGCCGGGCGACCGCCCGCCGGGCCCTGCCAGGCAGCGCCCCGGGGGGCCTCTCTCTGCTTCTCCCTTCCGCTCCAGAGCCGCGGTGTCCTGGCTGTGAAGTGGGCCGCGCTCCCGGGGCCAACACAGAATCGTGGGAAAAGAGCTGCAAAGAGCATTGGCGATGGACTGGCAGTTATTCTCCAGCAGGGGTGAAGCGCGCGGGGTTCCGGAATTGGTACCTGGGGGTTCGAATCCCGGCTCTGCCCAGGGTTCCTGGGGCCCGCGTCCCCCCTCCCCGGGAAAAGGGGGACGGAATGGGTCCTAACCCCCGGGCACCCAGGCGCGGGCCTGGCACGCTGTGGGCTGGACGCCGGGTTCCCCTGTTCTCCCCAGCCGGCGGGGTCGCCGCGGCCTCCGCCCGGGAGGGGCGAGGAGGGGCGCGGCGGCGGCGGGATCCAGATGTTCGGGGTCCGCCTGGCACAGCCGCGCCTGATTAAGCCACGTGGAGGCCGGCCCGGGCCGCGGAGATGAAAGCGCCGAGGTCCCCGCAGGAAGGGCGCGCCAAGCCCCCCTCCCCGGGTCCCTTCCTCCCCGGCCCGAACCTGCGGCGCCCTCTGCCCCGTCAACCCCGCAGGGCTGCCACCCAGTCTGCGGGGGCGGAGCGCGGCCCGGGGCGCGCGGGCGGGGGCGGGGCGCGGCCTCCGCAGGCACCTGCGCTGGGCGCGCGAGGCTCGGAGCAGGTATGTCCGCGGGGCACCGCTTTCCGCGCCTGGCAGAGGGGACCTGAAGGCACCCCTAACCGGAGTCGGCTACCTTGGGGTGTGGCAGTTTGGGAAGCCAGAAGGGGCTCTGACCGTCCCACATTTCCTTGCGAGAGTGAGTTATTTAGCAGCCCTCCGTCCACGTGTGCACCCCTGTGCCCACCCGGTGCCGGGGGAGATGGAGCCAGACAACCCCAGTTCCGTGGATCTGGGCGGGGCCGGAGGAGGGCGCACAAGTCACTTCTCCTCTGACCCGGTGTCCTTGGAGTCGCGGCCCCGGCACCCCTGACCCGGTCCTGACGCCCTCAGCGCCCTCCTGCACCACGCTGCTTCCCTCCTCGGGGCCTTTGCACCGACTGCTGCGTGCGCCCGGATTGCACGAGCCACCCCCCCCCCCGACCCCCGGGCGACCGAGCCCGGTCTCCTCTCCCCATTTGCTTCCCCTCGCCCCCAGCGCCGCCTGAGAGCCCCCCGGCCGTGGGTGCCAGGGAGATTCGACGGGGCTCCGCGGCACAGACGGGCCGACGGCGGGTCTGCGCGCGAGCCACCTGCCCGCGTCCCCGCACCCCGGCGCTGCGGCGGCGCGGCCTCCCCGCGTCCCCCGCCCCCCCTTCCCAGGCTGCCTCGCTCGGGTGACGTCAGCGCCGGTCCCCGCGCCGCAGCCTCCGCGCTGCGCCCCAGCCCCGCGCCCCCCGCGCCCAGCCCGGCCATGGCGACCGCCGTGTCGCCGCTGCCGCTGCTGCTGCTGCTGCTACTGCTGCCGCCGCCCGGCGCCCTCGCGCCACCCGCTCGCGACCCCTTCGCCCCGCAGCTCGGGGACACGCAGAGCTGCCAGCTGCGATGCCGCGACCGCGACCCCGGCCCGCGGCCCTCGCAGGTCCGACGCGGGAGGCGCAGGCGCGAGGACCCCGGGTCTCTCCCATAGCGGGGCAGGTGCTGGGGCTGGGGGTCGCTCCGATGAAGGAGGGATTGGGGCTGGGGGTCCCTGGGATGGGAGGGGAAGCTAGGATTGGGGGGCCCTGGGGCAGGGAGTGGCGTGGGGGTCTGAGGTTCCCAATGTCGCCTGCGGGTCGCCACACTGCTGCGCAAGGACCCTCGGGCGCACCTCTTGTCTCCCTGGCTCCCCCCACGCCCACCCCAGCTCCTTTCTCTTCAACTAATTGGCTTCTGCATCCTCCTC
Organism: Choloepus didactylus; assembly: GCF_015220235.1. Lineage (NCBI taxonomy): Eukaryota > Metazoa > Chordata > Mammalia > Pilosa > Megalonychidae > Choloepus > Choloepus didactylus. Next base: position 1,721,895 of record NC_051331.1, on the reverse strand, counting down.
CCGAGCCCCCACCCCTGGCTACCAGCCCCCCCAAGCCAGATCACTCTGCAAGCCAGATCCCCATGTTCCCAAGTCCTGAGGGCAATTAAACCTCCTCTCCGACTAACTTCCCCCTCCTCCTTCAAGTCTGAGAACCCCCCTCATCTGCCCTCCTCCCTGGAGCCATCAGACCTCTCTCCCTCCTCCCCAGTGCTCCGTCCTCCATCCCCCTTCTCAAGCCCCCCTCACCTCCTCAGCCCCATTTCCCTGCTCCCTGCTCCCCCTCCCCTGAGTGCTGCCAGCCTCCCCTCCCCCCCAGGATTCCCCCTTCCACCCTGCCCCCTGGCCTGAGCCACCTATCCCCCCCACCCCAGGCAGGGCTGGAGGTCCCCTCCGAGTCTCCCCACGACAGGGCCGTGCTGCTCAGCGCCTGCGAGCGCGGCTGCCGCCTCTTTTCTATCTGCCGCTTTGTGGCCAGGAGCGCCAAGCCCAATGCCACCCAGGCCGAGTGCCAAGCAGGTGAGAGCCGGCTGGGGGGGATGGGTGGGGGGAGTGGGGGTGGGGGATCCCTGATCGCCCCCAATGGCACCTCCGCCCCACAGCCTGCGTGGAGGCCTACGTGCAGGAGCCAGAGCAGCAGGCCTGCAGCCAGGGGTGCCGGAGCCTGTCGCCGGAGCCCGAGCCCCAGCAGAAGCAGGAGCCCCAGGTGGGCACCCCCTGGCCGGCCGCCCTGCCCCTCCCCGCAGCCGCGCCCCCAGCCGTCCTCACCTCCAGGGTCCCCAGGCGGGAGCCAAGCACAGCCCAAATTCCTCACCCTACCCAGAGGCAGAGGCCAGCAACCCCTCCAGCCCCACTCCCATGGTGCCCCGGGATGGGGATGCCACCTGGGCTTATAACAGGCCCTCTTGTCACTCACCTTCAGCAGTGCCAGAGCAGGCTTTATGGAGCACCTACTGTGTACCAGGCGCTGCTGCAAGCTGCGTACCTCATGAGCAGGTGGTCACGGCCATCTGGGCAGTGGGGGGCTCAGACGAGGGTTTAGTGGTTCCAATAGGGGCGACCTCCCAAGCACCCCCTTCTCTTCCTCTCTGGGGGAGAAATAAGTGCTCACCTGTCATAATCCATGAGGGAGTCTAGTTGATGCTGCCTCCGGGAAACTGAGGCACAGAAGTCACTTGGCACACGAGAGACCCACAGAACTGGGTCCCTCTCCCTCCCGTGCCCACCCCCCTGCAGGTTCTCTACTCCATGCCCATCACCCTTTCTTGTTCTCAGTTCCCTCCTGATGCCATCCAAACAAGAATAAAGGTGGGGGGGGGGCCTCTGACAGCAGCGGTGGCTGCATTAGGTGCTCAGGCTGGGCCGGGCACCTGGGGGTAGCCAGTAATTTTCCTTTCATAGAAAACCCCACTGTAGGGCTCAGAGAGGGCAGTCCGCTTCCCCACAGACACACAGCGGGGCAAGTGCAGCGCCAAGGTCTGCCCATGTTATCCCGTTGCCCCACACCCCTTGGCCAACCCATCACAGGAAGTTCTCCCAACCCTCTCCGGCTTGCAAACCTCCCCAATGGGTCCATGCGCACCCCCACACCCCCCCCCCCCAGTGACACTTCTGTGCCTCGGGCCTCTCCTACAGCAGAGAAAAGTCCTGGAAGCTCCTGGTGGGGCCCTCTCACTCCTGGACCTGCTCTCCACTCTGTGCAATGACCTCATCAGCTCGGCCCAGGGTTTTGTGTCCTCCACCTGGACCTACTACCTGCAGACAGACAATGGGAAGGTGGTGGTCTTCCAGGTGAGGGCTCTGGCAGGGGGCACACCAACCCAGCAGCGGGTGGTGGGAGAGAGGGGAGGGTGCATCAGCTCTTGGCTCACAGAACACAAAGTCCACCTGTGGGCCAGCATCAGGCACAGCTGGATCCAGGGGCTTGCTCGCGGGATGGATGCTTGAGGGGAGCTAAGCTGGGGTTCGTTCTGATTGGCCCTCTCTGGGTCATGTGACTGCTTATTTGCCAATCTCTGTTGGCTCGGGCCAGGTCCTCTACCTCCTTCTGAGGCTGGGGCCAAGTGCCCCGTGCCAGGGCATCCCCCCAGCCCCCGGTGGACAAGGTGGGGCCCTGCTAAGGGGCGTCTCTGCCTGGTCCTGCTTGCAGACGCAGCCCGTGGTGGAGAGCCCAGGGCCTGAGGGTGCCCGGCTGCAGCGTGTGGAGGTGACCTGGCGGGGATCCCTGCCCGACGCCTTGGAGGTGCACGTGGGTAAGACCGGAAGAGCCAGGGCTCCTTCCACGGGGGGCCACGGCCCCAGTGAATCCTCCCCAGCGAGTTCTCCCCACCAGCACAGCCTCAGGAGAATCGCCTGCAAGGCCAGTGGCCAGGATTGGGCCCTCTGGCTCAGCTCCTGGGGTTTCAGATTTCAGCTCCTGGGGTTCCTTGTGCGCCTCCCAGAATTCCTCTGTCTCCTTCCCAGAATTCCTTAGTCCAGCTCCCAGAGTTCCCTTGTCTACCTACTAGGGTTCCTCCGTCCACTTCCCAGAATTCCTCTGTGCACCTACCAGGATTCCTTTGTCCATCTCCCAGAATTCCTCTGTCTACCTCCTATAATGCCTTTGTCCACCTACCAGAATTCCTCTGTCCACCTCCCAGAATTCTTTTGTCTGCCTCCCGGAATTCCTTAGTCCAACTCCCAGGGTTTCTTTGTCCACCTCCCAGAATTCCTCAGTGCACCTCTTGGGGCTCCTTGTCCACCTCCCAGGGCTCCTTGTCCACTTCCCAGAGTTTCTTTGTCCACCTCCCAGAATTCCTCTGTCCATCTCCCAGAATTCCTTTGTCCACCTCCCAGAATTCCATTGTCCGCCTCCCAGAATCCCTCTGCCCGCCTCCCGGGGCTCCTCGTCCCCCTCCCGGCCGGTGGTCTCCGCCCGGGCCTCGTGGCCCCGTTGTGGGGTCCGGCCCCGGCTCCAGGCGCCGCTGGGCTTTCAGGGCACCGCTGCCCTCAGACCCCGTAGGCCCCCTGGACAAGGTGCGAAAGGCCAAGATCCGGGTCAAGACCAGCAGCAAGGCCCAGGGGGAGCCCGAGGAGCTGCAGGACAACGACTTCCTCAGCTGCATGTCCCGGTGCGCGCGGGCCCTGGGCGGGGAGCGGGGGGCGCGGGGCAGGAGCGGCCCCCCAGCCGCTGAGCGGAGCCTCCCGGGGGCAGGCGCTCGGGGCTGCCGCGCTGGATCCTGGCCTGCTGCCTCTTCCTCTCGGTGCTGGTGATGCTGTGGCTGAGCTGCTCCTCGCTGGTGACCGCCCCGGGCCAGCGCCTCAGGGTCCAGGTGGGCGGGGCTGGTGGATGGGGCGGGGCCTGGGCTGGTGGGCGGGGCCAGGCGTCCCTCCTCCCCCTCCTCCCAGGCAGAGGGACCCGGACGGCCCTGTGACGTCGGGAGGGAACAACCCCCACCCCTCCAGCCCCCATCCATCGGGGTGAGCTGGGGCCGGGGTGGCACCAGTGTCACCTCCTGCCGCCCCCACAGTCCCTGACCCTGGAGCAGCACAAGGGCTTCCTGGTGGAGCCCGACTGGGCCCTGTACCCGCCGCCATCGCCCTCCTGTGAGGACAGCCCCCCGCCCTACAAGCTCAAGCTGGACCTGACCAAGCTGTAGGCCCCCGGCTGCCCAGGGCCCTGCCCGGCGCCCAGGGGTCTCGGGGGGTCCCTCCCGGGGCTTCTCCATCCCCAAGTCCTTTCACCAGTTCTGCGCCCCACCCCAGGGTCCTGGGGGTCGCCGTGCCCTGTTGGGGGGGGGCAGGTCAGGATCTGCCCTTGGTCCCTCACTGCCCCCCCTTTCCTCGGGGCTGTACCCCTCTTTGTCTTCTGTTGTGTGGCTTCTGAGTATTTGAACCCCAGTCTTTGTGCCACCTTCCCCCTAAGGTCTTGCTGGAGGCTGTCCCCTGCTTTCCTGTCCCACCCATGCAAGGGGACGGGTGGGTGGCTCTGGGCCGGGAGGGGTGCAGCACTGGGGGTGGGGGAATAAACCAAGTATATAAAAGACGTCTGGGGCCGAGTCGCTTCTGTTGGTCTGTCCGTCAGCCTTGGGGGCGTGGCCAGAGCATGGCCATGACCTCTGCCCCCCACCCTGGGAACTGCCCCCTAACCCAAGTGGTGGCAACTGCTGCCTCCTGGAGGGACACCCTGTCTGTCACCCATCCCCTGTCACTCTCCCAACCCAGGGGTGCTCCTGGAGGAAGTGGCCCCTGCCACCCTGGGCCTGTGTGTCCCTGCTGTGGATGGGCATGCTGGGTCCCGAAGGGCAGGCTGGGTATTTTTTCTCCAATCCAATGTCTGTTCCCCTTTCTTTTGGGGGAGGCTGGTGTGTTCGCTCCCCTTCTCTGACCCAAGGGACCAAAGTTGGCCCATTAGCCTTCACCCCCAGCCCTGAGCATTTGAGAGGGGCCAGGCACAGCCCTGCACCCCACCCTTCCTGTCCCCACAATCCCCCGCAGTCTCCTCCAGACCCTTCTGGCAAATTCCCTTCTCCCGTCAGCTGACTGGAATAGGTTTCTGTTGCTTGCACCCAGGGATTCTTGGCCGGCGCAGACCTCATCTCCTGGGGAGAGTTTGGGGGTGAGGGCCACAGTGCCCCAACCTATCGGGAAAGGGCGGAAGTTTCTTTCTGGGGGCTCCAGGCTGGTGGGGTGATGGGGGCTGGGCATCCAGAGAGGTTTACCCACATTCTCCCACCCCATGGGTGCCCCATCTTCCGCTAGATGGAGGGGTGAGACGGCAGGGTGGGGGTTCTCTCCCTGCATCCCCCAACCCAAGGTCCCAGCTCCAGCAGGTCATCTGTCTGGTATTGGGGAGCCCCCTGTCCTCCCCTCTGAGAAGACCCCGTTTATTAAAGCCCCCCGAGTTGCTGCCTGGACCCGGGTTCAACCCAGAGGCTGCCTTTGGCCCCCAGGTGGTTTTCTGGGCCCTAGGCGGGGTCTCGGGGCAGCCCCTAAGGAAATCTGCCCGGGAAATGCCTAGAAGTTTCCGCCACGAGGGGGACTGTTCCCCTGTCCCACCCCACCCAAAGGCACTTGCGTTTTTCCTTTTATTTCATTTAAATTGGTTGATGGTTATGTTTGACCAGCTACCACCTCAGCCAGTCTGGCTCTGAAGGGACCCCCATCTGTCACCTGTGTGCCCAGCAGCCGGTCTCTCCGGGTGGCGGTGATGGTGGCCTGGACCCCAGGGGTGGCCACGGAGGCAGAGAATTTTCCGGCTCCAGGCCACCATCACCTCCCATCCAACAACAGCGCGCCCTCCCCAGGGCTCTCCCTGCTGCCCCCCAAGCGTGCTCCAGGCCCCAACCGGGGACCTATGGGTAGAAAGCAAATCCAATCCCCAAATCGCCCGCTTCCAGGGGGGACTGTTACTTTAAGGAGCACAAACCTGTAAACGTGCCAGTGGGGCCCCCCACGCCAGGCCCCAACCCAGTCCCCACCCTTCACTCACTGCACCCCAATACACGGGGTCCTCACTGCAGTCCTCGAGGCCGCCTTGTTCCTTCCTTATTATCCCCATTTCCTGTGGCCTCGTGTGGACCTCGCTCACAATTGACTAATAACCACTGGCTCCGACCGTGTTGGCCTCTTTTACCCTGACATTTATAATCTCTGTGAAGACGGCACCCCAGGAATTCTAGGCCAGAGAAGGCCATGCGTTTATTCACCAGACGTTGGTTGCACGTTTTTTAAGTTCCAGGTAATTCCTTTTCTGGGGTGTCTCTCCATCTCTCGTCTGTACCCCAAAGCCAGCCCTTTCCCAGGGTTCCCAGCCTCAGCCTCACCCTATCAGGTCTGTGCCTCCCTCCCCAGGCCCCCGAGGAGGTCCTGGTGCCCTTGGATACCGACGTAGTGCCCTGTGCTCGCTGCTCGAGGCCTTGTAATCCTCGTCGACCTGGCCACCACTTCTCCGGCTGCTTTCTTCGCATCCTTGGTGTGGAGACCAAACGGGCTCTTTCCTTGCTGATCTCAGTGGTGGCATCAAGTTCAGCCCCTGGGCTCTCGCTCCAGCCATCCCTTCTGGAAATGTCGTCGTGGGCTTGGCAGGGTCCTACCCAGCACCTGTCATGCCCTTGTGCCTCTAACAGAAACCTGGCTCAGCCTGTGGGGCTTGGGGGCTGCACACCAGCCCAGCCTCCCCTGGCCTGGGTGGGATTTATTGAGAGAGAAACATGCCCTGTGCACTGGGGTTGCTGAGCTGGGATGAGCTGAGCCTGGAGTTGGCGAGGGCCTTTGGCCACCACAATGACCGAGCCTGCCAGAAGGGTGACGTCACAAAGCCCTGGATCAAGCTGTACCTGAAGCCCACCCAGCCCCTAAGCCAGCTGGACTGGGCTTCTGCCCCCTGGACCAGAAAAGTCAGGACTGGTCCATCTCCTTCCCTCGAGCCCAAGAAGCCTCCCCCACCCAGGGCGCGTGGTTAGCGTTTTTATTCAGTGATGTGTGTCTCGTGAATTAATTCTTTTGAAATCGCATTTTAATTAATTGATTTCACTTTAAATGGAGATAAAAATCCAGTTAAAGCAAAAGTCACCATTTCAACCATCTCAAAGTGCACGCATTGGTGGTTTTTAGTACATTCCCAGAGTTGTGCGACCCTCACCACTCTGATTCCAGAAGTTTCAGGATCCCGGACAAACCCATGTCCTTTAGGCAGCTGCTCCCCAACCCCACCCTAGTGAGTTAATTCTTGCAGCCCAGGGTGGGCCCAGAGTGGCTGCGTCTTAAGTGTGGTGCAGATTAGGGCAGGTGGTGAGGGAAGGCTGCCTGGAGGAGGTGGTGGCCGACTGGGCTCTGACGGTTGGGCAGAATCTCTGCCCGGCCTGATTTTTCCCTTGATCACTGGATGTCCGACCCTAGCCCTATTTTATTAGTCTCTTCCTCGTGGGTCACCTCCTTGGTGAGGACCCCGAGCCCCTTGTCTGAGCCTCTTGGGCGTCCAGGCCCCCAGACCTGTGGCAGAAGGACCTGTGGTGCCACGCGGAGGCCTGTGGGCTCGTGTCTCCTCTGGGGTCTCTGGAGAGAGGGGCCTTTGTCCCCAAGCCGGGTGAGGCCGTGGGGGTGACACGGTGGCCTGCCCCCGCCTTCTCCTTTCTCCGTCCTCCTGCACCCACCAGAGACCAGGTGGAGGGTGGGTGGCAGGTGTCATAGCAACAGGTGGCAGCATCCCGGCAGCTGGGTGGCCCAGGGTTGCCATGGCAACTGCCTCTCCTGGTTCCCTGGCGACAGGAATGTGCTCTTGGCCCAGGGGCAGGAATCGGGGAAGGGAGGAAAAGTGTGTGTGGGGGGTGTGGGGGTGCACAGAAACCTCTGTAGGTGCCGGGTGCAAGGAATGGAGCTGAGTTCCACCCTCCCCAGGGGTCCACCGGCCAGGCCCGGCCCCTACGTGCACCCTGAGCTGGCGGCTGCCCAGGTGGAGCCAGAGCCCAGGGCCCCGTCCCCAGGGTCACCCCACAGCCTTCTCCCCCTGCCTGGAAGCTCCCCTCTTTCCCACCAACCCTTCCCAGGCTCCCGGCTCATCTGCTCCCACCTCCAGAGCCGCAAGCCCCAGCTCATGGCATTACCATGTTGACAATTAAGTCACTGCTTGTTTGCTGGTGTGATAAGTGGTTTAATAAATGCTCCCCCTGCAGAGGTGATGCACCAGCGGGCCAGGAGGCTCTCCGTGCATCTCTGTTGACAGCTCCTGCCCTGCTCCGGCCTGCACACTCGCCCCGCTGTGGGGCCCGTCTCCTTCCTGCAAGCACACCAAGCTCCTGGCTCCGGACCCAGAACCTTCACTTGACTACCTTCTGGGATGTTCTGGAACACTCTAGATTGTTCCAGAATGTTCTGGAATGCCCTGGAGCATCCTAGAACAGTCTGTCCCCTGCTGCTACCAAAGCTCAGAAATCGGCCCTTCAGCCCCTGCCCCGGGTCACTCTCTGCCAAGGCCATCAAGGAAATCACCGCCACCGGGAAGGGCCTGGGGCATTTATCGATTGTGCGTCTCAGGCTCGTCTCTCCCCTTAGAATATAGGTTCCAGAATATTCTGGAACATGCAGGCCGGGGCTGGGCTGGCGTGCTTAGGGTCCCATCTGTAGTGTGCAGCAGGTGGGTTAAAAGCGTGTGTGACCAAACAGTGCGGGAGCCACACAGCCAGCCGGACACAGGCGTTCAGAGCCCGAATGGAGGAAGGAGCCAGTTCTGACCACAGGCAGGGGTCCTGCCAGCCCTGCTTTTCAGACACGAATCTGGAGCCCAAGCAGAGCCCCCAGGCTTCCTCCCCACACCACGTGCTGGCAGTGTCTGGGGCTCTGCAGCCGCGGGGTGGACATTGCAGTAAAGAAGATGAAGAATAAGCAAGAAGAGTAAAATTAACTCAGTGGGTCCTCAAAATGCCCCTACAGTCACCGCGAGGCCCGGCAATTCCGCTCCCAGGGGCAGACCCCAGAGAGTTGAGAGCAGGCGCACAAGCTGACCCAGGCACGTGGGTGTGCCAGCGGCAGGATGCGCAGCCACCAGAAGGTGGCACAGCCGAGTGTCCTTCCACGGATGACGGAGATGCAGAGTGCAGTCCACTGCACAGTGGAAAACTACTCGGCCCAGAAGAAGGATGAGGTTCCGCTGCCATGAGCCTGAGCCTTGCGGACAACGGAACTCAGATCGTCCGGTTCCGTTTCCGTGAAATGTCCTGAAACTGGCCAATCTACAGGGACAGAAAGTAGATTAGCAGCTGCCAGGGGATGGGGTGGGTAACTGAGAGGGGGGTTCTTGCTTCCTGGGTGTGGAGTTTCTATTTGGGGGGATGAAAATGTCCTAGTGTTGACCGTGGTGGCAGCTGCATTTATCAGCAAACAGACTAAAAAGCCCAAAACTGCACATTTTAAATGGGCGAATTGTACGATATGTGAATTATATCTCAGTAAAGCTTTAAAAAAACAATAAAGCAGTTGCAGGACAAAGGGTAATAAAGAGAACAGACACATCGGGTGTCGGCTGTCCATCTCGCCGAGAAGGAAACGGGGGCATTGGGGGCTCATGGCTGTTCAGGAGTCTGGGACCGACAGGGTGGAGGTGGTATGAAAGCGAGGTGTCCAAGGCCTCCTCTGTAACACCTGTAGCCCCGAGAGCCCCCCAGCTGGCCCGGGGCACGGGAGCAGGTGGCCAGGCCCTGCCCGTGGGAGAGCTGTGCCAGCTGTGGCCAGATGGCGGCTGGGCCTGATGGACACAGCCAGCCTGTCCCAGCCCCGGTGGGGTCTGCTGGCCATGGGCCATCAGCACCAGGCCAGGAGTGTGCAATGGGTGCTGGAGTCTCGCGTGTGCCCCTGCCACCTGTGTCTGCCCCATCCCGCAATGGCAGCTGGAACCTCACCCTGCCTCACCCCAACTTTTACTGTGAAGTGCCACCTCCACCCCGCCCTGACGCCACCCACCCTGTGTCCACCCCCTCCCTGTCGCTCTTTCTCCCACCTTGCCACACTCCAGCCATGATCCTGCCCCAGGGCCTTTGCATGTACCGAGGAGCCCAGTGACCCTGTCCTGCCAGCCGCTGTCGGATTTGGGCCGTGTGTGTGACCCCTGGGTCGGACCTTGGTGAGGTGTCTGTGTGGGTGTGGAGGGCTGCGTGTGGGGCGGGCGGGTGAGCTGGACGGCTCGGGATTGTGTGCACAAAAGGCTCACAAGGCCAGCTGACAAGGGTGCGTGTCCAGAGCTGGCCGAAAAGCAGGCTACTCACACACATACACTTCTAAGGACATTTATCGAGTGCTTGCTGTGTACTGGAAACTTCCATGGCACCCTCCAGCACCCGGTATCTGTTGAATTGTGCAGTGTTGATGACTGAACATTTTACATAATGATTAGGCACTTGCTGTGTACCTGCCCCTCTGCGGAGACAAGTCGGAGGGGCCTGGCCCTACCTGCAGGAGCCCACCCAGACAGGCCCCTGTCCCTCCTGTGGAGTGTCCGGACCGGGGCCACCCCTTTCTCCCAGCGCTGACTTCAGGGAGGTCTCTGAGCCCCGTGGGGCCCTGGGGCCCTGCCCAAGGCTGCCCTAGGAGGGTTCTGACCCAGGGTGAAAGGATAAATGGGCTTCGGGCTGGAAGGGGGTCCCGGGTGCTGGGACCCTCCCAGGGTGGAGAGTCTGGGCCTCCAGTGGTGTGGGGATAGGAGGGGGGAGGGGAAAGCAGGAAGAGAAGATGGAGGGACACAGCCCATGGACCCCAATGATGAAGGTTGGGGTGTTTGGGGGACTGGAGGGGTCTGTGGGAGTTGACTTAGCAGAATGGACTTTGGGGGTGTAAGTGTGGGTTTGAAGTGTCTGGGGGCAGAAATTTGGGGGACTGGAAGTTGGGATTTGAATAAAGGATGGGGGAGACAGTGTGAGGGTGTGGTTTGGGGATGTGAAAACTGGAATTGGTGGATGAAGCAGGAGGTTTGGGATCTGAGGGTGGAGATTCTCGGGGTTAGGGGGCTTGGAGGTCATGGCCTGGACTCAAGGTGTTTCGGGCAGAGGGAGACCTTGGGGAGGGAGCAAGGCTCGGGATTCCCAGGTTTGAGGGCTGGGTGGCGTGGGCGTTCAGAGATTGAGGGGAGCTCCGGATCTGTCAACCTGTTCACCTAGGCCCCGCCCCGCCCCCTCCCAGGTGGGGCATCGCCCCACCCACCCGCGGGCCCCGCCCCAACCTCGAGGCCTTCCCGGGTCCACCAGCGGCCGTATAGGCAGGCCCCACCCACCTGCAGACTCTCCCCGCCCCTTCTCAGACCAGCCCCTCCCCTCCCGGCAGTGGCCCCGCCCCCTGCATTCAGGCCCCGCCCATCCGCAGAGCCGTCCGGCCCGGCACACAAGCCCCGAAAGCTCCACCCCCGGGCACCCCCGACGGAAGGCCCCGCCCCCACAGACAGACCCCACCCACCCGCAGACTCTCCCCGCCCCTTTCCGCCCGGCTCCGCCCCCGCGGCCTGGCCCCGCCCTTTCCCCGCCCCTCAGGGTGGCGCGCTCTGCCCGGCCCCGGGCGCGCGGGGCGGCTGGAAGATGG
>NC_051331.1:1508635-1710676 GCF_015220235.1 Choloepus didactylus | reverse complement strand
GGACCCAGTGACCCGGCCCCCAAACAGCGCAGGGCCTGAAGTGGGCGCCGGGCCGACCCTGAGAGCAGCTGGTCCCCCTGGCTTGGGGCCTCCACCCAGGGCACCTCCGGCTTCTGCGGGTTCCTGCTGCATCTCACTGCGTGGCAGGGGGCTTCACCGCCGGGGTCCCCGAGAGGGGCCAGGGTCTGGGCACCATGTCGCCACCGTCCTCCAGGACAGGGCTTGGGGCCTCTGTCTCCCGTCAGCCCCAGGGGCTCAGCCAGTTGGGAGGTTCCTTTTTTCTTTTCCCTTTTAGTAAAAGTAGTGATTCTGGGGGAAATTCCGCTTCTACTGCGAGTCTGTGATCTCGCTGTCCACATGGGGCAGCCGGGCAGTCCCGGGCTGGCTTCTTGGCCAAGGAGGAAGCCGTTAGCCGGGGCCGGCCCCGTGTTCCTGCCATGGGGGCCCGGGGAGGGCTGGTGCAGCCGCGAGGAGGGGGACCCCCTTTTTCTTGTGCGCTCGCGCTGTGTGAATGTTCAGGGTCCGACGAGGCCAGCCGGGTGGGTGTGTGGAGGGGCTCCAGTCACGTGCTGGCCGTCTGTCCGTCCACCCCCTGGGCAGCTCTATGGACTGGAATCACCTGCCAGGCGGAGCCAGGCCCAGGCCTGAAGACACAGCTCTGCGTGGTGACTGCGCGGTGATAGGGCCTGCATGGGGGTCCCAGGCGGGAGCAGAGTGGGGCACTGGCTTCTGGAAAACATGGGGGAATCTGGGAAGGAGCTGCTTGTCGTTTTCCTTCAGGACGCGTGGAGGTGTCGGTCACCGAGTGGGTCACAGGCTGCGTTTAGCAGACAGGGAAAGAACGATGGTGGGCACGGCCTCTGTCTCGGGGGTGGCCACAGTCCAAGACACGTCCCGGGCGGCCTCGGACCCCAGCCCGCCTGCCCCTGCCCACTGGCCTGGCCCTCCCGCCCGCCTCGTGCCAGCACTTGGCTGACCCCATGCTCCCCGGCAAGGTGCAGATGGAAGGACGAGCAGACGAGCAGGACCCTGAGTAGGATTTGGGGTGGCGGTGCAGACCTGGGTGCTGTGTCTCTAAGCCTCAGCCAGGCTGGGTGTCCCCCACCTGGGAGCCGGCTCCTTGGGGAGTCCTGGCCTCACGCGGGGCCCCAGGCAGGGCTGTGAGGGGCTTCGGGGCTGTGGGCCTGCAGCCACCGAGTGTGGTTCCCGGGCCCAGGCGGCTCCCGGGGTGGGCAGGGGCGCCCGTCTCCTCACTGAGCCCCGGAGTCTGGCATCGTGCTTTTCTGCCCCATGTCAGAGGTCACGGCCCGGGCCCCGCACTGCTGCTCTCACATCGCTGCTGGAAGGATTTGGGGGGCCTGTCGTCCAAGGTGCCAGGGCCTCCTCAGCTGGGGATGTTGTGCTCTTTGGCCCCAAAGTCGGCTCCGGACGTGGCTTCTGTGGGTTTCCTGGGGGTGGTCCCTGGGCCTGGAGCGAAGCTGGTCCTCGGATCCCCTGGGCCTGCTCTCCGACCGAGAAAGGGGCTGCGGTGCTGCCCCCGGAAGCTGAGGGTGCCAGGCCTGTCCTTGCCAGGGCACGGGAGCTCCTGCCTCCAGGTGCCCTGGCCAGGCCTCTTTCCCCTGCGGCAGGCCCCAGAGGGGTCCCGGAGATGCTCGGATCCTCCTGCCCCCACAGCTTGGCAGGCAGTGGCTCCACTGCCCTGGGGGATGTGCCGGGGCCAGGTGGAGGCCTCAGTTTCCCCACGTGTCCTGGGCATGCGCCCGGCCTCCATGGGAGCCCCCAACAAGCAGCCAAGGAAGGGCCGTCCCTGGTGCGGGATGAGCCATGCTGCTGGGGCCCACCAGGCTGTAGCCAACCCCGCTCACCCCTGTACCCGGAGGAGGCCCCGGCACCTGGTGCCGAGAGGCAGACCCGCCCTGGGGCTCCTGCCCCCTGCACACCCCACACCTGAGGGACGCCCCCTGAGAGCAGCCCCTCCCTGGGCTCGGGGGTCCAGGGGCTGCTTGGAGTGCAGGTCATGCCGAGAAGGGTCCCGGGGTCCTTGCAGGTGGGGGAGGGACACTGGGCTCGCTGGGCTGGGGTGCAGGTGGTGGCAGCACGGGGAGCTGCATGGGTTGGCTCTGCTGGGGTCCCGGGGCCTGCGGGTTGGGGTCACCACACCTGGGCCACACAGACTCTGCTGCCCCGAGAAAAGTCTCCGCACCGGCCTCGGGCCGTGGGCTCCTCTGTGCACATGGTGCCTCCTGGCCCGGTGCTCGCCTGGTGGGAAGGCAGGTGGGCCGTGCCCCCGAGTGCCCCCCCGGGCCCCAGGGCCACAGTGCCCGGCCCCCACCCGTGCTGCTCGTCCAGCCAGGTCCTTGGCGCCCGCCTGCAGTGACAGGGCCGGCTGGGCAGCTCCTCGGACCCAGTGGGCACCTCCTGGCGGCTCTCACGCCTCTTGGACACTCGTGGAATCCCGGGTGCTGCTGCAGCCTTGCCCAGCACGCGCCTCCAGTGTCCCCGGCCCCCGGGGCCCTGGCTGTGGCTCTGCTGGGGGCGATGGCCCCTGGGGAGGGCGGCCCTGGAGGGGAGTGATGGGGGCCCTGCAGGAGGCAACGGGAGAATAAGTTGGCAAAGATGGTGATTGACAATGTGTTCGCAAGATAGTTTTTTATTCAGAAGGCGTTGCCATGACACCAACAGTAAGATCCATAAGAGACGTAATTGATAACTCCCACTTGCCCAAAATTAAGAGCAAGTTCTCCATGAACGACCCCGTTGACAAGCAGGAGAGGAAATGATGAGCCAGGGCCGGGAGAGGGGCCCACGGGCCTCGTGTCTGGGGCGGCCGGGGCCTGGGGCCTTCCCACACACTCCCCGTGGCCCCTGAGGGTGCTGGTGAGCACGGCCCGCGACCCCACCCCTGCGCCAGGGCACCCTCGTCACCTGGCCCTGGGCCGGCGGCTCCCCCAGACGGGGCCCTCGGGATGACGCGCCTCACGCAGCCCGGGGCCTGCTGGCCGGTGGCCCCCACGTCACCCGCCTCCTGCCGCAAGCACTTGAGCCCTGACGAGCACCCCTGGCAGAGCGTGCACACCCTGCCCCAGCCCGGCCCCGCTCAGCCTGCACCTGCCCCCCAAGCCCCCCTTGGCCTCCTCCCACCCCTGGCTCCTGGGTGTCGCTCCCTCTGCAGCCCCCTTGGAGCCCCGTGGCTGTTCGGGCAGGGGCAGGGCAGGGCAGCCCTCCTGAGCCCGGGGCCCTGGGGGCTGGGCCGGAGCCCCGAGCCCCTGAGCCTGTGGCCCCCACTCCGCGGGCAGCGGGCCCTGCCGGCCCCGGGTCCCTGCTCTCCCTGAGGCCGCGTCTCCTTGGGCCCGCGGGGTGTGGCAAGCGGCTCTGCAAACGCAGGAGGGAGCCCGGGCGGCTTGGCGTCCGTGTGATCCTCCCAGCCCTCAGGACCAGAAGGCGAGCACTAGATGCAGGGAGAGCGCACGAGGGGGGACGGAGCCTCGGGTCCGCTGCGCACGGAGCAGGCCCAAAACTCAGGAAGAGAACAGTCAGCTTTCGAAAAGAGGGCGGAAGTTTTGGGTTCCCCCGGGAAGCTGGAGCAGCGGCCGGTCAGCCTTGTGCTGCCTCACGGGGAACCACAGACCCAGTGGCCCCAGGGGCGGGCCGGTCCTGATGGGGGATTGATGCAGGCCCAGGGCCCTGCAGCCATGAGACCGGTGCCCATGACCGGGTGGGTCTGAACCCGCTGCATCGTGGGGGGAGCAGGCCGTGTAGACACCAGGAACCCTGCAGCCGGGTGGGTCCGAGTCCTCGTGTTGGGGGCACATGCTGTGTAGATGCCGGGGACCCTGCGACCGGGTGGGTCTGAACCCTCATGCTTTGGGGCACAGGCCGTGTAGACGCCGGGTCCATGTGTCCCCTCCTTGTCCCCACCCTGTCACCGCGCCGTTCCCCCTCTCCACCGGGCAGTGCCGCATGCCTCCCGGGTGCTGTGTGAGGATGTGTGTGAGCAGACGCCTCTGGCCTGTCACGTGCCCTGTACCATCTCCACATCTTCGTCCTTGTCTCATGGGGATTCCAGGGGCCTTGGGGGGCAGACAGTGGTGCCCAAGTAGGGTTGCGGGAAGGCGCCGACATCGATCCCGTCACCTCTGACCTGCCTGGAGGCTGTTCTCTAGAGCTGAACTGAGGGTGTTAGCTTTTGTTTTTTTAAGTACATTTTTCTTTCTGTTGCTGGAGATTCTTGCACCCCAAGTGCAGTGCCAGCTGCCCAGGGCCCCCTGGGTGGCTTGAGCCCCCCACGTACCCCCAGCTTGGTGAAGAGGGTGCTTGTGAGCCAGGACCTGGCCATGGGGTCCCTCGGGCCGTCCAGCCAGGGGGTCGGCCGTGAGCCTCTGAGCCGGGCCCTGTGGGAGGCTGACTCCCCCCCAGTGCCGGCCGCGCCCCTCGGCTGCACCTTTCCTGTCACGTGTCCCAGCCATGGCCCAGGACCCCCCAGGAGCTCTCCTCAGGGGCTGTCGCTGTCTTGGGAGTCCGGGGCCTGCTTGCCACTGTGGGGACTGCTTGCCACGGTGGGGACTGCCATGTCCCCCCATGTCCTCGGGCAGCGCCTGTGTCCGCTGAGCGCTCTCTCAGCTGAACCAGCAGAAGCTGCGACGTGAGCCGTCCCCTGTGGTCTTCCCCAGATGCGTCTGCACCCTCCCCGCTGCCCTGCTGGTGGCCATGCTGACGTTCCTGTCTCGTTTCTCTGCAGGACTCCGTCTCGCTCCAACCTTCCATCCGCTTCCAGGGCAGCCAGGGGGTGAGTCCGGGCCCTGGGCTGGGGCGGGGGCTGGTTCTGCTGGCGGGGAACCTGACGTAGACGAGCTGGAGAAGTGAAAGAGAAGGGCCCTGCCCCGGGTGCCTTCTCCCCCTGGCCCACCCGGCGGGCCCGTGGGGTGTTGTTCTTCAGTCTGTATTGGAAGCCATCGCTCCTGAGCCTGCATTCCCCTGCGGCGCCCAGCCCTCCCCTCCCAGGTTGGGGGTCCTTGTGCCCGCCCCGTCTGTCTGGCGGCTGTCTGTTCTGCTGGGGGCAGGATGAGGTGCTTCCTGGAGCGAGGCGCGTGGGACTGGGTCCCAGCCCGCAGGGGAGACAGAGTCACAGCCGCTGCCGCCCCTCCCCCCAGCACATCTGCGTCCCCCAGCCCGCCTGCCCCACCGAGGCCCGCGCCTTCTCCTTCTACCTCTCCCACGTGGGCCGCGACAGCCCCCAGGGCAGCTTCGACTGCGTCCAGCAGTACGTCTCCAGGTGAGGCCCTGGGGACGGCCATGTGGGGGACGGAGAGGGGCTGGGCGCCACACCCACCACCCTGCCTTGCAGCCATGGGGACGCGCGCCTGGACTGCCTGGGCAGCATTCAGGACAAGATCACCGTGTGCGCCACTGACGACTCCTACCAGAAGGCGCGGGAGAGCCTGGCGCAGGCTGAAGAGGAGACACGCAGCCGCGGTGCCATCGTCATCAAGCCGGGGGGCCGCTACCTGGGTGAGGGCATGGGTCCCAGAAGGGGGTTCTGCTCACTCAGCTGCCCCCGGCTGTGTCCTCAGTGTCCCCGGGAGCCGGCAGGGTGGCAAGGGCAGCCCCGGTGTGCACACCTCCACCCCACGCACCCCCCGGAGTCCTGGCAGCCCCCCGCCCCCCACCTGCCGGCCACGGCCCCCACCCCCTGACTCCCGGGCCTCGCTGCAGGCAAGAAGGTCCAGTTCCGAAAGCCGGCGCCGGGCACCACAGAGCCTGTGCCCTCCCGCAAGCGGGCCACCCCCATCAACCCTGCCAGTGCCCTCCGCAGGGCTGGAGCCGGTGTCTCCCAGCGGCCGCTGCGCGACCGGGTGCTGCACCTGCTGGCGCTAAGGCCCTACCGCAAGGCCGAGCTGCTGCTGCGGCTGCAGAGGGATGGACTCACGCCGCAGGACAAGGACGCGCTAGACGGCCTCCTGCAGCAGGTGGGCCGGGGCCCGGCTGGGGGTGAGGGCGGGGTCCCCGTCTGAGGTGCAGAGGCCAGTGGGACGTGCTGGGCCGGCTGAGCCACCTGTCAGAAGAAACCCCCCGGCATCAGTGTGCTGGTTTGAATGTATTATGTCCCCCAAAATGCCATTATCTTTGATGTAATTTTGGTACTCGCCAGTCCTGACCAGTAGTGGCTCTGTCAGTAAAGATCTCACAAAAATTCCGTTGGCTTCGCGTGAAGCACACAGGGATCAAAGCCATCAGACAATAGGACTTTCCACAAATCTTTTCTTCTTAACTCCTTCTCCAATCTCGGCTTGTACTGAAATGATGGCTGGGTCCTCATGTTGGGCTGTAGCTTCTGGGGTTTCATCCCCTGGAAGCCCACAGTTTTTCAGGCCATCAATTTCTGGTTTCTTTGAAACCAAGAGTTCATTTCTCAGCTTATCTCTGTCCTCTCACGTTTTACTAAAAGCTGCAAGTAAAAGCCAGGCTACTACTTTTGTATTTTGTTTGGAGATCTCATCAGCTAAATATTCCAGGTTGTTGCCTTCAAATTCTGCCTTCCATCCAACACCAGGACTCAATTTTGCCAAATTCTCTGCCACTTTAAAACAGCAATCACCTTCCTTCCAGTTTGCAACAACACATTTATCATTTCTGTTCAAGGCCTCGTCAGAAGTATCTTTAGAGTCCATATTTCCATAAACAGTCTCTTTACAGCAGTTTAGGCCTTTTCTATCAAGCTCCTCACAATTCTTCTAGAACCTTCCCCTTACCAATTTAAAAAGCCGTTCCAGTATGTTTGGTATTTGAAAACTCAGCAGCACCAGCACTCCACTCTCAGTACCAAAATCTGTTCCAGTTTGCTAATGCTGCTGGAATGCAAAACACCAGAGATGAATTGGCTTTTATAAAGTGGGTTTATTTGGTTACAAAGTTACAGTCTCAAGGCCATGAAGCGTCCAAGGTAACACATCAGCAATCGGGCACCTTCACTGGAGGATGGCCAATGGTGTCCGGAAAACCTCTGTTAGCTGGGAAGGCACATGGCTGGCATCTGCTCCAAGTTCTGGTTTCAAAATGGCTTTCTCCCAGGACATTCCTCTCCAGGCCTCAAAATGTCTCTCTCCTCAAAGTGTCACTCTCAGTTGCTCTTGGGGCATTTGTCCTCTCTTAGCTTCCGCGGAGCAAGAGTCTGCTTTCAACGGCCGTCCTCAAACTGTTTCTCATCTGCAGCTCCTCTCTCAGCTCCTGTGCATTCTTCAAAGTGTCCGTCTTGGCTGTAGCAAGCTCACTCCTTCTGTCTGATCTTATATAGTGCTCCAGTAATTTAATTCAGACCTACCCAATGGGTGGGCCAACACCTCCATGGAAATTATCCAATCAGAGTCATCACCCACAGTTGGGTGGGGCGCATCTCCATGGAAACACTCAAAGAATTACAATCTAATCAACACTAATACATCTGCCCACACAAGATTGATTACATCAAAGATAATGGTGTTTTGGGGGACATAGTACATTCAAACCAGCAGTCAGGGTGGAGGCCTGCGGGAGGGACTGGGAGGGGTCACCACCCTGGGCACCGCTGCTGAGGCCCCGGGCGGGCGCAGCCGAGGACGGCAGAGCTGCTACGTGGAGCCAGACCATGGCTTCAGCTGTGTGCCGTCCATCTGTCCTGGCCACCACCAGCTCCTAGTGCTCTCGTGCCCACCCTCCTTTCTCAGCAGGGCGTTGTTTTCCTCGTCTCTTGGCACCTGAGTAAAGGAGAAAAACGCAAGTCCCTGGGCCAGGTTGGGGCGTCAGCCTGTCCTGCTCCCCACTGACCCCTCCGGGCAAGGGGCAGTGGAGACAGCTCTCAGGGGACCAGGCTCGGGCCCTTCATCCGTCTCCACTCCTGGGGTGCTCGGGCCCCACCACAGCTGCTCCCTGTGCACCAGTACTGCTCCTCTGGAGTGGCCTCTGCAGGGTCCAGGCCTGCTGAGTGAGGTGGACGGTGGCCACATCTCCCCATGTCGCTGTTTGGCTTCCCCTCATCAGGGAGCTGACCCCCCGAGGCCGGGAGGTTGGCGCACAGCGGGTGCTGGACACTTCACAGAGGAGATCCGAGGCCCGGAGGCCCCTGGGCCTGCTCTGCTGGGCCTCCCCTACTCCCCGGCGCCAAGCGGGATGACAGCAGTCAGGACGCCAGCCTCTTCCAGAAGGCTCCCTCTTGGCCACGAGGACGCACAGCAGAGCTCATGGGCATCTTCCAGGTGCCGGCCAGGCCTCAGGGAGGCCGACAGCCTCCTCCTTGGCTGAAGGTGACGACGTATCAGCGGCCAAGTGTGGAAACCTCCGGAGCCTCTGACCCGCTTTGAGGGGACGCTGCAAACATGAGAGATCTGCCCGGGGACGCTTATCACAGAAGGGAGGGACCTTCTGGCTGAGCAGGAGTGTGACAGCAACGACAGGCAACGCTGGTCAGAGTGGCCCGTGGCCCTGAGGGAGCCTTGGAGGCCGCCGGACGCACTCCCCCGTCAGCTTTCTCCTTCAAGTGTGTCCAAACTCACGAGGTGTCCGAAAGAGAACAACAAAGCCATCCTGGGGTGCCACCCCCACCCAGACACCCAGGCCGCCCCTTGTACCATCGTGCCGCGTCTGCCGTGCCCTTCTGTCCATCCGCCTAAGTCCGTCATCGCTGTCCTGTTTTCTAAGCACTTGAGTGTACATCACAGGCATTGTGCTCCTTGAACATTACCACACCCGAGTCCATTTCCTAAGAACAAGGACGTTTGCTTTATGCCGCACCATAGGCGTGGTCATCGGGTGCAGGAGGGCAGACGCAGGTGCAGCTTCCCATGGCCACACGACAACGTCCTTCAGGCCTCGCCTCTCATCCTCCCTGCCTGGGGTTACGCGTTGGATTTGGTTGTTCTGTCGCTTTAGTCCCTTCCTTGCTCTCTCTCAAACTGTGGGAAGGCAGATACGAGGGGAACTTTCCCCTCCCCGCCCCTCCTGGCGTCCCCTCGGACGTCACCTACATGAGCTGTGCCCCACCCCTTGGCCCCTGCCAGCACGTCCCCTTCACCCGAGCAGAGGCTGTGTCTGTCGGGCAGTCACCCAGCCCTGCTCTGCCTCTGTGGCCAGTTTCACCCAGTGCCGTCCGTCAGCCCCTGCGCCTCGGGGCTGGCTTCTTCTGGCCTCATGTCTCCGAGGCTCACGCACGCTGTGGCAGGAGCCCACACTTCTCCAGAGCCAAGTTGCATCCCCCGGGTGGCTGCTCGCGGACGATGCGGCCTGGGCCGTGGCGTACCTGCTGAGTCCCAGGCGTCAGCCCCCTAAGTGCACGGCGGCTCCTCTGAGGAGTGTCGCCAGCGCCCAGCCCATCCAGTCCAGGCCTTCGCAGATGCTGCCCCTGGCCGGGGACGCTGCTGGGGACCCCAGAGAGCGGGTCCCGGGTGGGTAGGGATGCAGGCCCAGCTGCCCCAGCAACCGCCCGCGGACACGGCTCTGCTCGCAGGTGGCCCACGTGAACGCCAGGGACGGCGCCTGTGTGCTGAGGGACGACGCCTACAAGGACGTGCAGAGGGACTGGCCGGGCTACTCGGAGGGCGATCAGCAGCTGCTACGGCGCACGCTCGTCCGGTAGGGCCCTGCAGCCAACCTGGGGGGGCGTCCACCCACCGGCCCTGTCCCTGGGGTCAGGCCGAGAGGATTCTCTCCAGAACACGGAGAGAGAAACAGCAAAGCAGTTTCCCGGCACCGTGGTCCAGCAGCGTTAATTGGTTATCTGGGGTCTGGGTTGGGGGGTCCACAGCTCTGGGGAGTTGTGGGTCAGGGGGTCCTGCTCAGGCAGGCAGGGCCCCCTGGGCAGCTGCTGATCCCTGGCCGTTCTGCGGCTTCTCGGGGACGTGAGCCGCTGCGTGGTCACTGACTGCACCACACAGGGCTGCAGTTGTCTGTGGAGGTGGGGTGGTCCTGTGGAGCCCAGGGCCTGCCCTCTGGCTCTCCTGGCTCCACCATGGGGGTTTCCGGCTCGGGGTCCCCTGCCTGGCTGTCGGGAGCTGGCGCTGGCGTCTGTCTCAGATGCACCTGCTGACCGTGTGCTCCATGGCGGGCAGTGGCCTGTCCTGCAGGCGGTTTCATTCCTCAGCTTTTTGCGTTAAGAACATTGGGGGGTGTGTGCATGTACGAGGGAGCGTGTAGTGTGAGGGGGGTGAGCGCATGTGTGGGTGTGTACACGTGTACATGTGAGCTTGTGTGTGTACAGGAGGCTGTGTGCATGCAAGGGGGTGTGCATGTGCAAAGGGGGTGTGCATGTGTAGCAAGGGGGCACGTGCAGGTACAAGGAACATTGTGTGTGTGAGGGGGGTGTGCATCTGTGTGTGTGCGAGGGAACGTGTGCATCTGTGTGTGTGTGAGGTGGGGTGTGCATCTGTGTGTGCGCCTGGGGCCGGGGCCCTGGTGGCAGCTCCTGCTGCGTGGGCTGGGGTCTGGGGATCTCTGGCTCCCCTTCCTCGGCTTCTGCCTGGACACATTCTCATCTCGTTTCTTTCTCTTTCTGCTCTGCTCGGGGGAGTTTTTGTTGGCCGATCCCAGCGTGTATCGTTTTTGCTGATGTTTCTGGCTTCCCAGGGCTCTTTCCCGATGCTGTTTGGTGCCATCGTGTTCTGATTCTGTGGACGTGAGGTCACTCCTAACTCACGCTTTCTAAGGTTGCTTTGTCAAATGGCAGTTTTATCAAGGTAGCGCTGGCACGCCGTGCTTTTCTCCTTTTTAGATGTTTTGTCCTGGAGGCTGTGATATAGTCACAGAGCCGTGCAGCCGCCACCTCTGTCGAGTTCCAGAACACTTTTATCAGCCCCAGAGGAGCCCCTGTCCCCGTTAGCTGTCCCTCCCCAGTCCCCGGCCTCCTCTGCCCTGCGTTTTTCATATAAACGGGGTCATGTGGTGTCTCCCAGGGTCCGGCTGCCTTCTCTGGGGCGCTCGAGTTTGGGCCCCGTTGTCGCATCGGCTGTGCTCCTTCTCACAGCAGGGAGATGCTCCGCCGCGCAGCCGGCCCCCGCCTGGCGCCCAGTCGCCTGCTGCCGGGCATGGCTGCTCCCCTGTGCCGTCACGTCCGAGTGCATGTGTGGAGGGGTCTCCCCGCTCCTCCCGGGAGCGCCAGGCCCTGGGGGAACCTTCTCTGATGCCCGCAGCTCCGCCTGCCGCCTCCAGGGCAGCCACCCCAATCTCACTGCACCAGCAGAGCCTGAGCCAGGCCCTCGCCATGTCCGGTTCTCGGTTGTTGTGGTTGTCCCGGGGGTGGCCGGTGGTCCTGAATCACGTGTCCATGACGACCAGCGATGTTGCGCCTTCTCCCCAGGCTCGCAGCCATCCAGACGTGTCTGTCCGTGTCCCACGTCCACCTGGGGCCTCTTGGCACTTCGCAGCCCTCCCAGAGCCCCCAGCCTGCAGGAGTCATGGCCTCACCCTTTCCTTCCCCAGGCTCCTCCGAGGGGCTCCCGGGTCCCTCTGCGTCCCCTCTGCCGAGGCCACACTCCATGGCAGGGCAGCGACAGCCCACCCAGCTGCCCCCCCCCCCCCCAGGGCCCTGTCCGCAGTGCTGCCTGCAAGGCACGGGGGTGCCCGGGGCTCGGAGAGCCCTGACCTCCTCCCCTCTCCCTCCAGGAAGCTGTGCCAGCCGCAGGCCTTGGGCGGCCCCCCCACAGACCCTGCTGCATCCAGCCCTCCCAGGGAGCACAGCAGAGCCCCCTCTCCCCCCCAGGTGGGCACCCTCAGGCCGGCAGGGCTCCCTGGCACGGAGCAGCCCCGGCCACCTCAGGGCTGGGGGACCTCCCTGGGCTGGGGGCGCTGGGTGGCTGGGCCCCCCTCGGAGCTGTGTTCTGAAGGATCTTACCCTGCACTGTCCTCGCGGGGGCCATCGCTGTCAGCTGGTGTCAGACACCTGAGGACGGAGCGTGGGCTCACCCGCTGGCCCTGTGGACATGGGCAGTGCAGGGGGAGCATGCCTGGTAGGGGGCTCGGCTGTCCTGTGGCTGTGGGGACCACAGGGGCCCCTTCTCCCAGGAGCCCCTGCCCGCCTAGATGGGATGTCTGGTGGCTCACGAGCCCCCTGAGCTGTCTTTTTGCTTTGCAGAAACGGCCCCCACCCCTGGATTTCATCGACCCCCTCGCCCACAAGAAGCCCAGGGTCTCCCACTTCGCCCAGAGAGCTCAGCCCACCCTCAATGGGAGGCCCGGTGGCCGCGAGGCCCTGCTGCCCACCCCGGGCCCAGCGGCCCCCGCAGCCCCAGCCGCCCCTGCTGCCCCCCACCTGCCCCCACTGCTGGAGCTGCCGCGGCCTCACGACCCCCTGACCGACGTGAGCAACGACCTGTACCACAGCAGCAGGGACTGCGGGCAGGAGGTGGGCACCCTGGGCCCCCCCGAGCCCACGGACGGTGCCCAGCCCGGCCGGCCCCATGGCGGCCCCCCACGCGGCAAGTCGCGCAAGAAGCACAAGAAGCACCGGGACAAGGAGACGGCTGCCGAGGACAGGCCCCCAGAGCGGCTACCAGACCCAGAGCCCACCAAGAGCTCGGGGGGCCCCGCCCTGGGGGACCCACCTGACACCCAAGGTAGGCCCCGCCCCGAGCAGGGACAGGAGCACGGCCCTATCCCAGGGCCAGCCACCTGAGCTTGCACCGCTGGCCTCTGGGTGGCTCCATCCTCGGTGGCCATGGGGAGGACGCTGCAGAGACCTTCTGAGGCGGCCGGGAAGTCTCTTAGCTCAGCACCTTTTTTGAGTTGCCAAATTGCCCTCCAGAGACACTGTGGTGCCCCCACATGGTTCTGGGGGACACTCCATGGTGGGGAGGAGCCCTCACCTGGCTGGCAGTCTCGGGGCATCCCAGGCTGGGCAGGGCCCATGGGGGAGCCTCCAGCGGGTCCCAGGGAGCAGGCAGGGTGGGGAAGCCACCAGCCCCTCTGATCCCACGGCCCCCTGGCCCACTGCCCTGTCTGCCCCCCAGGCCTGGTGGGAGCCTGCGTCAGCTCCAGTGTGCCCACATCCACCTCGGACACGCCCGACTACCTGCTGTGAGTACCCGGGGCCCACCCGCCCCGCCCCGCCCCACGGCCTGGGCAGTGGGTGCCCCCTGACCAGCCTCTGCCCCCAGGAGGTATGCGGCCATCTCCTCGCCAGAGCAGCGCCAGCGCTACAAGAACGACTTCAACGCCGAGTACAGCGAGTATCGTGGGCTGCACGCGCGCATCGAGCGGGTCACACGGCGCTTCACGCAACTCGACACGCAGCTGCGCCAGCTCTGCCAGGGGTCCGAGGAGTACGAGGTGCCGCCGGGCCCCGCCTTGGAGCTGGGGGGCGCCAACTCCCCCAGCCCCAGCCCTGTCCCTGGGACGGCTACCTGCCTGGGGCATGACCCCTTGTCTCTCTCGCTCCCCCCAGACGACCCGTGGGCAGATCCTACAGGAATACCGCAAGATCAAGAAGGTGAGCCCACTGCCCCGGTGCAGGAGGGAGTGGGGGGCGCCCCGGGGGCCTGGGGGCGGCGTGGGGCCTGACCGTACCCCCACCCACAGACCAACACCAGCTACAGCCAGGAGAAGCGGCGCTGTGAGTATCTGCACGGCAAGCTGGCACACATCAAGCGGCTCATCGCCGACTTTGACCGGCAGCAGCTGCCCGCCTGGCACTAGCCGCCTGGGGCCGGGCCCGCGGCAGAGTTTCTCTAACAGGAATAAATGGGAGGACGGCACACACCTCTGCCGCCGGCCGGGACCTGCCACGTGCCCGGGCACTGCCCTCCCTGGGCAGTTCCTCACAGGCCACCCTGCAGCTCCTGCCCGCGGGTCGCGGCCTGTTTTTCTACAAAAGAGGAAGCGCCTTTTTCTCAGCCTCCTCTCCCTCGGCGCCCGGCTCTGGGCTCCAGGCCGTGAACCTCTGGCAGGATTCTGACACCAGGAGCGACAGGATGTTTCTGTGGGAGAGCGTCGGTGGGCAAGGGTCACCCGGCCTCCCGGCCCCTGCCCCCCAGGCCCTCCGCTGCTTCCGTTCCCTGTTGCTGCTCCTCGTCCCCACGCTGTGTGGACTGTGTTTCCAGCGCTGCTGATGCAGACCCTCCCGTGGTCCGCTCCTGGGGTGTGGGGCGCTCAGTGGGCCCCCACCGGGGTCTGCACTCAGGGAGGGGCTGGGTCAGTGGGGCCGGGGGTCTCGGGAGAGAGCTCAGCAGCGGTGTCTGGCTCTGGCCTCGTGCCCGCAGCCCTGGGGTGTGTGCAAGCGTGCGTGTGCCCGAGCAAGTGCTTGTGTGGGAGCCCCCAGGGCACGGCGGGGTGGGGGGTGCATTGATTCTGGTGGCCTGGGGGCTGAAATGCACCTGTGGGGATTGTTTCCCCAAGTTCCAAAGAGCTGGTACCTCCCTGCAGGGACCCTGTCCCAGACCTCTGCCCACAGGACCCCTGGGCTTGCAGTGCTTCCAGAAGTGCTGACTCTTCCGCCGCTGTTGGTGTTTTCTGGGGTGGGGGGCTGCCCCCTGGGCCCAGCTCAAAGGAATCTCAGTTGAATTTGCCTTTTGGTTGTGTCACTCCTCTCTCCTCTGGCCAAGGAGTTCCGGGGCTGAGGAAGGTTCTGGGCCCGGGGCGGGGGGGCGACTCTGAGCCACAGAGTTGGTGTTTACAGACTTTTCACTTTTGCCAAAATGTCACAATTGGGAGGCGTTGCCGCGCCTTCTGCTTTCCTAATATTTTCTTATGAGCCCTGGTGTCCTTTTTGTACACTAAACAGGTGAATGCTGGTTTTTTCCAACCGACAATAAATTTCACTGAAACCAAGAGAGGCTGCGGGGCCCGCCATGCGTCTGTCACTGCGGCCTCCGGGGGTCCTGGGCAGGGCGGGGTGGGGACGTGGCGGGGGCAGGAGGGCTGCGGGGGCTGCAGGGTGCTGGAGCTCTGAGGAGGCCACAGCGGCCATGACCCTGCCCGAGGGGGTGGGTGACAGTGGAGGGTCCCTGCTGGGCCGTGCCTCCCCCTGCCACCCGTGGCCTTGGCCCAGCCATGCCGGCCCGCCATGTACCCGCCCCAGGGCGCTGGCCGCCCCTCCCTGTGGGGCATAGAGCTGCCTTTGTCCTCGCAGCCCGGGACTACCTGCCCTGTCAGCAGCTGCTGCCACTGGCTGGCACCTCCCCCACGGCCATCATTGGATCCCTGGCCCCCTCCTGCGTCATGGACGCCACCAGCTCTGCTCTGTGGACCCAGGACGCCTGCTCCGCTGCAGCCCCTTTGCTGGGTCCGCTTTGTGGTCTGGGGGAACCCCCTCCCCTCAGCCCTCCCACCACCTTCTGGTGCCCGGTGACTGCCAGGAATGGGAGCAGCTGGGGCGCCACTTCCTCCTGCCCCCTGCTTGCCAGGGCCCGCTCCACTTGCGCCTGAGCCCCCTCACCCCAGCCCCAGCCCCGAGAATCTTCCCCGGTCCCCTAACTGCTCTGCCCTCCTCGGGGTTCCTCCTAGTGGGGAGCACTGGGCCCCCAGACTGGGGCCCCTTCAGGGCCTGCTGGGGGCTGAGGGTCTCGGAACCCCCTGCCGCTCTTCCCGCAAACACTCTGGGCCGGCTCCAGTGGTGGAAATTTTCCGGCCGCGCCGCAAATGGCTTGTTTTG
Source organism: Choloepus didactylus (assembly GCF_015220235.1). Classification (NCBI taxonomy): domain Eukaryota; kingdom Metazoa; phylum Chordata; class Mammalia; order Pilosa; family Megalonychidae; genus Choloepus; species Choloepus didactylus. Next base: position 1,695,069 of record NC_051331.1, on the reverse strand, counting down.
GAAAGTTCCTGGGGGAGCCGCCCGTTCCCGCGTTCCCACGCTCCCTGAGGGTTGCGTGGGGGGCGCCGCCAGGCCGGGCCCCCTCTTCCCCGCCTTCTCTCCCCGCCCACGCCCGCCCGCCCCCAGCCTAGAACCTGAACCGGGCCGTCCCCCTGCAGATGAGGAAACCGAGGCAGGCGGCAGGTCCCGCCCACCCGAGCCAGACCGAGTCCTGGGGGAGCCCTGGGGAGGTCGCTGCCCGCTCACCCGGTTCCCCTGCGGGATCTCGATCCCCGGCCCTGGCGCCCCCCCGGGAGACGCGAGGACCCCGAGCCGAGGGGCCTGCGGGCGCCCCTCCCCCGGCGGGAGGCGGGGCCGGGGCGGACCAGGGGCGGGGCCCCGGCGCTTTTCCTCGGCGCCCGCGCGCCCCCCGCTCCCACCGCCCGCCGCCTCCGAGCCGGTGAGAGCGGTTGTGACTCTCGGCCTCAGCCCGCCCCAGGCCCGGCCAGCCTGAGAGCCCCGCGGACCCCGCGCCCCCAGCCCGCCGCCATGGAGGCCCCCGCCGCCGAGGTCCTGGTCGAAAGCCCCGACGTGGTCTACGGCCCCGAGGCCATCGAGGCGCACTACGAGTACCGGACGACGCGCGTGAGCCGCGAGGGCGGCGTCCTCAAGGTGGGCCGGGGGGAAGCGGGGGACCAGGCGCAGTGGGGCGAGGGGGCGGGCCGGTGGGAGCCGCGGGGGCGGGGGCGCGAGCGGCCGGCTCCCTGCGCCCCCCGCCCCCGGCTCATGGCACCGCCCCCCCAGGTGCACCCCACGGCCACGCGCTTCACTTTCCGGACGGCCCGGCGGGTGCCCCGCCTGGGGGTCATGCTCGTCGGCTGGGGGGGTAACAACGGTTCCACGCTCACGGCCGCCGTGCTGGCCAATCGCCTGCGTCTGAGCTGGCCCACGCGCACGGGACGCAAGGTGGGCCGGGGGCGCGGGACCGCTGCCAGGGAGGAGGAGGCTCCATAGGGTGGCTCCATGGGTGGGCGCTGCGCAGGGACCCGGCCTTCCTCGCGGGCTTGGAGCCTAGAGCCGACAAAGCCGGGGGCGGGGCCCAGGCCGGCGCGCGCCCCGGGCCCCGCCCACCGCGCTCCCGCTCCCGCTCCCCCCCCCCAGGAGGCCAACTACTACGGCTCGCTGACGCAGGCTGGCACCGTGAGCCTCGGCCTGGACGCCGGGGGCCGCGAGGTGCACGTGCCCTTCCGCGCGCTGCTGCCCATGGTGGCGCCCGACGACCTCGTGTTCGACGGTGCGTGGGGCCGTGAGCCGGGCGGGGGGCGGGGCGCCTCGAATGGGGCCGCGGCGAGCGTGAAGGTCCCCGCCCCCACTCCCCACTTCCAGGCTGGGACATCTCGTCGCTGAACCTGGCCGAGGCCATGCGGCGCGCGCAGGTGCTGGACTGGGGGCTGCAGGAGCAGCTGCGGCCGCACATGGAGGCGCTGCGCCCGCGGCCGTCCGTCTACATCCCTGAGTTCATCGCCGCCAACCAAGGAGCTCGCGCCGACAACCTCATCCTGGGCTCGCGTGCGCAGCAGGTGCCACCCCTGTCCCCCTGACCTCCGTCCTTTGATCTTCCTCGCTTGCCCTCAGCCCGCGCCCTTGGTGCGGGGACCTCAACAGCCCGTGCCTCGATAGCCGGCAGTCTGTCCACCCTGGACGCCCCTCCCCACCCCCCAGCTGGAGCAAATCCGCCAGGACATCCGCGACTTCCGATCCAGTGCGCGGCTGGATAAGATCATCGTGCTATGGACAGCCAACACCGAGCGCTTCTGCGACGTGGTCCCCGGTCAGAACGACACGGCCAAGAACCTTCTGCGCAGCATCGAGGTGGGCACGGCCCGCGGCGGGCAGGGCCGGGGCGCCCCAAGCCCGCCCCACTGACCCCCGCCCCCCGCCCCGCAGCTGGGCCTGGAGGTGTCGCCGTCCACGCTCTTCGCCGTGGCCAGTATTCTGGAGGGCTGCGCCTTCCTCAACGGCTCCCCACAGAACACGCTGGTGCCCGGCGCGCTCGAGCTGGCGTGGCAGCACCGCGTTTTTGTGGGCGGAGACGACTTCAAGTCCGGCCAAACCAAGGTCAAGTCCGTGCTCGTGGACTTCCTCATCGGTTCGGGCCTCAAGGTGCGCGCGCGGGGGCGCGGGGGCCGGCCTGGGAGGGGGCGGCCGGGACGGAGGGGCCTGCAGCGCTGGGGGCACCGCCTTGCCCCCCGCAGACCGTGTCCATCGTGAGCTACAACCACCTGGGCAACAACGACGGGCAGAACTTGTCAGCGCCGTCCCAGTTCCGCTCCAAGGAGGTGACCAAGAGCGGCGTGGTGGAAGACATGGTGCACAGCAACTCCGTGCTGTACGCGCCGGGCGAGCAGCCGGACCACTGCGTGCGTGGGGCGCGGGGCCGGGGACGCTGGCGTGCGGGGCGGGGGGCGGCCGGGCAGGGGGAGGGCCCTGAGTGACGCGGGGCGGCCCCCCCAGGTGGTCATCAAGTACGTGCCGTACGTGGGCGACAGTAAGCGCGCGCTGGACGAGTACACGTCGGAGCTGATGCTGGGCGGGATCAACACGCTGGTGCTGCACAATACGTGCGAGGTGGGTGGGCGCGCCAGCCCCGCCCCTCCCAGGCCCCGCCCACGGCGCGCTGACCCTGCCCCTCCCGCAGGACTCGCTGCTGGCCGCGCCCATCATGCTGGACCTGGCGCTGCTGACCGAGCTGTGCCAGCGCGTGAACTTCTGCACTGACGCCGACCCTGAGCCGCAGGGCTTCCACCCTGTGCTCTCGGTGCTCGGCTTCCTCTTCAAGGCGCCGCTCGTGCCGCCCGGCAGCCCCGTGGTCAACGCGCTCTTCCGCCAGCGCAGCTGCATCGAGAACATTCTCAGGTGTGCACAGGGCCCCAAGAGGGCCTGGGTGGGTGCCGTGGGACCCTGCTAAGGCCGGCCGTTCCCCCCCCAGGGCCTGCGTGGGGCTGCCTCCGCAGAACCACATGTTTCTGGAGCACAAGATGGAGCGCCCCGGGCTCGAGCGAGTCGGGCCGGTGGCCTGCCCGGTGCCGTGCAAGGAGTCTGTGCCCGCCGCCCCCAACGGCTGCACGGGCGATGCCAACGGGCACCCGCAGGCGGAGGCATCCCAGGTGGCCACCGCCTGAGGCTGTGGGCATCCGGGTCCCCCGCCACTCTGGCCCCTGCCAGTCCACCCTACTGGACCCCAAATACAATAAAGCAGGTGCCTCTGTCACAGAACGGTTGCCTGTAGATTCATGGGGTCCCATTTCTTTTACCAGCTTCCTCTGTGAGCACATAAGGGCTCTCTCAGCTGCCGCTTGCCTTCATTTCGTCAGCGTTAGACTCCTACTCATCCTTCAAAACCCAGTTCTGTTGCCCCACCCCCAGAATCCCCAGGGCTCTTCCCTAATGCTAAGGTAGGAATTCCAGACGCAGCAACCCAAAATAAAACAGAGTTACATTTATTGACAGGGCCCAACCCCTGCCGTGGGGAAGGAAGTCCTCCTGGGAGGTCCCCGGAGCAAAACACAAATGGCTGAAAGGGGCTTAGCCCTCCCCACACAGGAGAGAACGATTCTGAGGTCCTTGGGTTTCGTATAAAATGAGAAAGTCCTTACAGCCAACAAGGTCTCCCAGCCTGCCAAGCCTCGGCCAGCTCTGGCTGCCCCAGGGGGGCCGCCCCCGAGCCCCCATCCCCGGGGCCGCCCTGTCACACGCTCATAGCCACCCCGGGCGAGTACTGCGGAGAGAGGGGCAGGCTCAGCGCAGGCAGCGGCAGGGGCCCGCCCACGGGATGGGGATGGGGCAGGGTGGGAGGGTTCCCCGGTGGTTGGGAGGAGAGGAGTGCCCAGGGATAGGGTGGGGGTGGGAGGGCTGGAGCGCGGGAGGGGAGGAGAAGGGGTGCCGCGGCCGCCCCCCCACCTGGCCCGCCGCGGTCACGGTCTTGCTCCGGCCCCCCGGCCGCCCCGCCGGGGTCTCCCCGCCAGGCCCCTCCGGCCCGCTGCCGCCGCAGGGGGGGACTCGGCGCAGTCGCTTACGTTTTCGCCCGGGAAGGGGTGCAGGAAGGTTCCAGCGGCCGCCATGTCGCCGTCGTCGCGCGGGGTGCCCGGGGCGTTGCTCAGGCCGCCCACGGCGCCGGGGGAGCTCTGGGGGCGGCCGCCGAGATCAGCGGGACCTGGGGCGCCCACCACCCCCGACGCCAGGCCCCGCCCCCACGGCGCCCCGCCCCTCACCTTCGGCAACCTGTCCATGTCGCCTGAGCCTGGGGATGGACAGAAGACGGACGCGCAGTCAGACGCGCCTCCTCCTCCTGGGCCCGCCTCTGGGAGCCCGAGGTTGGGGACCCCTACTGGGCCCTCCCGGCAGTGCAGCCCGGTCGGGAAGGGTCGCGGGCACCCACTCACCCAGAGATCCGTTCACGGGGTGTGGCTCCATCGCGCTCACGGCAGCCAGGGGGCCCTCGGCGCCGGCACCCAGCGGGAACTGCAGGCAGAGGAGGCCGCGGGCTCAGCGCCCGCACCCCCACCCCCTGCGGCCGCCCCCCACCCGGGCGCCCGGTCCGCACCCGGCCCCCACTCACGCCAGCCCTTCCGGCCCCCGGCCCCAGGGAGTTGATGATGGGGTACATGTTCTCGCTGGAGTTGGTGGAGTCTGGGGGAGACAGCCAGTGTTAGGAAGCAGTGTGAGATACCGGGGGTACCCCCATGCCCCACCCACCTCCAGCCAGGCCGCACCTCCAGGGCTGGGCATGATGGGTGTTCCAGGGGGGCCACCGCCTCCTGGGGGGCCCTGCACAGTGAGGGAGACAGGCACCCTGAGACAGGACCCCACCCCCACCCCCAGCCCCCCACGGCCCAACCCGGGCCCCACTCACCGTGTAGCTGCCGGGGGAGGAGGAGGAGTAGGGGATCTGGGAAGAAGAGATGGCTGTCAGTGGGCGGGGAAATGGGGTGCCACCCAGCACCCCCCACCCCCACCCAGAGACTCACCGAGTTGCTGCTAGGACTGCTCCATGGGCCCCGCACTGCCAGGCCCCTGGGGGAGACGGCAGGTCACCCATCACAGCCCCCTAACCCCCACCCCGTGCACCAGCGGCCTGGTCTTGGGGTCCCCATGGACACCCCAGTCCCCGAGGGCCTTACATGTTCACAGCGGACAGGCCGGGGCCGGCGAGGGAGCTGGGCGGGGGCCGCAGGCCGCCTCCGTAGCCCTGCAAGGCGGGGAGGCCCTGAGTGGGGGTTCGGCCCTGGCGCCCGCGCCCCCCAGGGCCCGCCTCATACCTGGGGACCTGTGCTGGCCACGCCCCGCGGCAGTGTCACCCTGGGCAGCGCCCCGGCCAGGCCTGTCTGCCCTGTGGGGGACAGGGAGGTTCAGGCTGGGGCGCTCGTGGGTGTGGACCCACACTGGGGGGCAGGGTCGGGGGGCTCAGGGCTTCCCTACTCACCCTGGGCCCGGAGGGAAGGGTCCACAGCGCCGGGGAGGCCGACAGGAGGCTGCGGAGGGGGCGCGGCAGTGCTGAGTCGGGGTGCCCCATCCCCACGCGAACCCCCCGAATCCCACCCCACCCACCCCCTCTCTCACCTGACTTGGCATCCGCAAGGGGGGCCGGGGGCCCCCGGGGAACCGCGGGAACACGAAGGGCTGGAAGAGGTGGGCGGGGTCAGCACCTCCCGAAGCCCCGCCCCCAAGCCACCCCACTGTGCTGCTGCACCCGGGGGGGGGGGCCAATCCGGCCGGCCGGCCACTTCCAGGACGGGCCCGGCGCCTGCTGGGGTACTCGATGGGCCGGGGAGCCAGGCGGGGGTTGGGGTGTGCCAAGGGCTCAGGGACTGCAGGCTCCTTACCTGGCCGTGGGGCCCCATCATGGGGGCATTGGGATTGTGGGGGGACAGCTGGGAGCCAAGAGGGCCCTAGGAGAACAGAACCAGGTGGGTTGGGGAGAACGAGGTCCTCCTGAAGCCTCAGTGTCCTGCGGCCCTGCTGGGACAGGCTGCAAGTGTCCCGGGTCCTGATGGGGGCGGGGCAGGGCGCCGAAGAGGGGGCGGGGCCGGCCCTTGCACACCCTCCCCAGCCTGCAGGCAGCACCCGTGACCAGGGAGCTCCCAGCGCCATGTGTCCTCACCCTGGGCCCACATAGGCACCACAATGCCTCTCCCCATGTGGGGTCCCCGCTTATCACCGCCAGTGCCCCTGCTGCCTGCAGGCACCCCCCAAAGACCCCAGCCCTTGGCCTTACCTGGAAGAAACCAGCTGCGATGGTGTCCCCAGGGGCCATGCTCCCCATCATGGGGCTGGGGGCTGTGGCGGCGCTCTGCAGGGATGGGGGGACAGGAGGGCCACGTCAGGCGCTGTCCCACAGGACCAGGGCCGCCAGGTGGGCAGCTGGGCCTGGAACCCGGGTCACTGGAGACCCTGGCCGAGGTAGCAGCGGCGGGGGGGGGGAGCAGCTGCCCCAGCCCCGAACCACACTCGGGGGCTGTCAGCAAGATCCTGGCGCTAGGGTGGAACCCAGTCAGGAGGCCTGGGGTCCCTGCCTGCAGCACCCCCAAGCTCGAGGATCCTGGGGGGTCCAAGCAGGACCTCAGGGGTGCCCTTACACCAAACCCTCCACCAGCCTCTCTAGCAGGAAAAACCCAGGTTCTGGCCCCACGAGGCAGCCGGGTGGGGCCCCTACAGGGGTGCGTGGCCCAACTGGGACTGGGCCCCTTGGAGATCACACTCACACTCACACACACACACACACAAAGGCTCCAGCCTCATCCCTTTCGGGCTCCTTCTCCAAGAGCAGCCTCGAACAGCTCCCACCAGGACACACGGAGGCCCAGATGGGGCAAATCCGTGGAGAGCTCGTGGCCCCCTCCCCTGGGCCCCTTTCCCAGCTCCAAAGTGCGCCTCTCCTCCCAGGCCTGGGACCCCCACCTCCGGGGAGCCCTGGTCTGCCCACCCCAACTGTCTACCCCCCAGGGAGCACGGAGGGCCGCCTCCTTTCGGCCCGCCAGGAGCCGGGGCATTTCCTGGTCGGGGAGGCGGGGCAGTGAGCAGGCACCGCGCCCCGGGGTCCTCGGGGGGGGGGGGGGAACCTGGGCCTCTCCCACCCCCGCCCCCACCCCAGCCCGCGGCCCCCACGTCAATCACGCCCAGCTCCTGCGCGTTGCCACGACGACGGGCTGCGCGGGCCTTTCCAGGAGCCGCCGCGGTGACTCCAGCCCCGGGAGGGGCGCGGAGGGCGAGGGGCGAGGGCGGGGCCGGGAGCCCGCGAGCGGGAGGCACCCCCAGACCCCGCCCGCGGGATGCACGACTCCGGGGGCTCCGCGCCCCCGCCGCGCCTCCCGCGACGCGCTGGCGCTGCCGTGGCAACCGGGGCGCGCCCCACCACGGCGTGCTCACCCCGACAGGAGGGTCCCGGCGGGGAGCAGGGGCGATGACCCACGCCGAGGGGCAGGGGGGCCACTGTGCCCCGCGCAGAAAGAGCGTGCACCCCGCACAGGGCGAGGGGGCGCCGGGCCTAGGGCCCCCAGGGACGAGCAGGGAGGGGTCTGGGCTCGCCGAGCGCGCCTCGCACCCAGAGCTCCAGCTCAAGGGGCTCCAGCCCCAACCACCCGCGGGGAGCCCGGCTCCGGGACAAGGAGACCCCGCGCAGGCAGTGGGGTACGCAGGGCAAAGAGCAGGGACGCGGGATCCCCACTCCCCCGGGGCTTCAGCCGGGGCCTGCACTCCTGGGTCAGGTGCTGGGTGGGGAGGCTCTGTGCTGAAGCAGGAGCACCCCTGGGGGCGGGGGTTGTGCACCCCTAGCCAAATGCAGGGGGAAAGCGTGGGCAGCTTGGGTTGGGGTACCACCCAGACTGAAAGGGCTCCAGGGGGTGCAAGGCTGCTGCAGTGCACCCCTCCCCCACAGGGCAAGTCAGGGCGCCGGACTCATGGGCCAGGGTCCCCAGGAGCTCCCAGCACTGCAGCCCAGAGAGCAACTGAGGCCAGAGAGGGGGAGCCGTGCAGGAGGAGGAGCGGGGCCCCCCACTTGTCCCCACTCACACGGGTTCAAGATGCCCTCCACCCTCACCACCCCGGGCTGGGGCAGTGGACCGGGCCTCCCCCACCCTGGGACCCCCCTGGAGGAGGCCCTGGCTGGGCGGTGACTCACGTAGTCCTGGAAGGCCTTGACATCACTCGCCGGCTCACAGGCTTCTCTGCGGTCCGGGGCGGCGCAGTACAAGTCCCAGAACACACTGCGGAGGCAGGGAGGGGACCATGGCCTCGGGCCCGCCCGGGACCCCCACCCCACCCCAGCTGCCCGTGCACCCCACACGCACCACCACCAGGAGTGCAGGAACCCCGGGGGCTCCCCCAGCGTGATGTTCTTCTCCCATCGGATCTGCAGGGGAGAAGGAGGGTGGGTGAGGGGCACGGGGCGCCCAAAGGGGTGGGGGGCAGGCCGCCCGGCCTCCAGCCCCATCCCCAGTGGAAACGGAGCAGAAAGGACCCGGATGTGGACAGGGAATGGGGGTCACGTCCAGCTTACCTCGGACAAAAAGGTCTGGGCTGACTTCTGGGCACCAACATGGAGCAAGTATTCGTATACGTACAGCGCCAACCTGCCAGGCGGGCGGGGTGGCTCAGACCCTCAGGAACTCAGCGTCACCCTGCAGTCCCTCCCTGAGGGTCCCTGGGAGGGGCCCTTCCCCACCCCTCACCAGCTGCTCAGCCAAACAACTCCTATGGCCAAGCTCCTTGGCTGGCCAACTCCTATGCATCCGTCAAGACCCAGCCTGCAGGGCCCATCCTCTAGGCAGCCTTCCCAAGAGCCCCTCCTCTCTACAGGTGAGATTCTGCTCAGCTCCACTCCCCTTTGGGGACTAAGGCACGATGGGTCCCACCCACACTGAGACCCCAGGGGGAAGGACTTCTCTTCACTGGGCTCGACTCAGGGCCGCCCCTTCAGTGGCCTCCCGGCCCTGCCTGGAGACGAAGAGGCCCAGCTCCCAGGCCTTCCTCCTCCCCGCCCCCAGCCTCTTCCTCAAGGAGTCTGGGGAAGGGGGGAGGGGAGGCAGGGACAGGTCCCTCCACCCCCCACCCCCACCCTCCCAGGCCCCACAGGGCTGGGGTGACTGGATCTAGCCCTGTAACCCCAAGGCAGGGGCTCCCCAAGGACTGACAGCCCCTCCAGACACCTCCCGCTTGGCTGCCGCCGCCCCTCTGGCCAGCGCCCCATCCTAAAATACTCATCCCTGACTCATTCTCCTCTCAGGCCTCCCACCAGGCTGCTCCCAACTGCTCCTGCCTTCCCCAGCTCCCCCTCCTTGTGCCACCCCACTTCTGCTCTCAGCAACCCCCACGCACTCCCGGGGCCTCCTTCATTTGACGTTTGCTGAATGTCACCCAGTTTAATGTGGGGGGCTCACTGTGTCCCCGAGGGGCAGAGACGAGAGATCCAGTAAGTGAGGAGTCACTGAAGGCCCCGGGGTCCCCGGGAAAACAGGTGCGGGGCAGCAGGAAGGGGGAACGGAGGACGGGGGCATCGGGCAGCCAGGCAGCTCTGAGTACCAGGCCGGGGTCCCCCATCTCCAGCCCAGGCTTCCACCTGCCAGCCCAGGCTGTCCCCAATGTCCTCCTCCTGCTGCCCCCAGGCCCCCCTGGGCCCCCCGAGGACTCTGTGTGCCCCCGTCAGACCCAGGCCTCCCCATTTCCTCCTCCTTCCCACCCCTGCAGGCTCCAGAGCCTCCTTGGCTCTCAATGACAACTCCAGGCAGCTGCCCTTGGGGCACCCCAGCCTGAGCCCCCCAAACTCAAGGTCCGGCTGTTTGCCTGAGCCTCAAGGCACAGACCCCACCAGCCCCAGGCTGCTCCCCTCCCGGCCCGCCTGGCCCGGGGCCATCCGTCTGTCCGTCCCGACTGGCCTCGCACACCCCACGAACCCCACACCCCAGCCCCGGACCCTCCCTGTCCTGCAGGGTGGGGAGCTCAACTGGAGGCACTGATTGTCGGGGTTCAGGGTTTCATCTTTTACCCGACGGCAAGGGGTGGCCGCAGCCTGCCCTCCAAAAGGGACACGTGCCTGGCAGGCATGGGGGGCCCAGCGGGTACTGGGGTGCCCAGCACCGAGAGGCACCCCAGGCCAGTGCCGCGAGGCAGACACACCGTGGGTGTGGGCACCTCGTGACTAAAACGCGTGGAGACCCCACTGTTGCCCCTGAGCTCTACCAGTGTTCCCCCAGTGCCCCAACACCAGGTACCACCTGGCCTCACCCCCTGCCTGGCCAGATGCCCCCAGGCCCCCCACGCTTGCCCCTCATAGGCCTTTTCCCACCCGGCAGCCAGGGAGACCCCAATTGCACCTCCCACCCCATCCTCCCTGCTCTACCACCCTCTGTGGCTCATTTCCTCTCCTCTGGTGCACCTCCTGGGCCCCCAGCCTGGGACACAGCTTGGGGGTCCCTTTGTCAGGACCTCCTTCCCCGGCAACCCCCAAGTACACCCATGCCCTGAGGCCAGTGGGAGGGCAGGGGGCAGCGTCAGGACCCCTGGGGGGGGGGGCTCTGCTGGGGGCTGCACCCCTCTCCCAGCCGGGGCCAGGAGCAGAGGCCGGGTTCAAAGAACCAGCATCTCTTGGGGGAACGTGAACCGAGGCAGCTGTTGCAGCGGCGCCTCGGAAAGTTAAAAAGTGGAATTACCTGCACCCCGGACACCCCACTCCTAGGTGATGCCCGAGAGAATCGAAAGCTGGAGTTCAGGCAGGGACTCGGGCACTCATGTCCACTGCACCATCACTCGCAGTGGCCAAAAGGGAGACACACCCCAAGTGCAAGTGGATGATAAAATGGGGTCCAGCCATGCAAAGGAATAGTATGCAGCCATGAAGAGGGGTGAAGTTCTGATTTGTGCAGCGGCACGCATGACGCATGATGCCCGACACATAAAATATCCAGAAAAAGCAAATTCGTAGGTGTTCCCAGGGGCTGGGGGAGGGAGTGTCAAGTGGCTGCTGGATGAGTGCAGCCCTGATGGAAAAGTTCTAGAAACACTGGCGATGGTCATACAACACTGTGAGTTAATGCTACAGAATTGTATATTTATAAACAATTAAAATGGAGATTTGCAGGTTGCATTTTTGTTACCAGAAAAAAGTAAAAAATAAATAAATAAATAAACCACTTTTTGGGGGCCCAAGGGGGTGCACATCTACTAGGAACCCCACCTCTTACTCGCATCGCCTGCTCCAGGCTGCCCTGGCCTTTTCCCCAAACACCGCGCCCACCACCCCCAGACCCCCCACTGCTCGCGGGAGCCCCGGGAGTGGGGGGCCGCTCCAGCCACGTTCTGTCCCCAACCTGGGTGGGGGGTGCGCGGCGCCAGGTTCAGAACCTCTTGGAGCAGAGAGCGCCCGGCATTTCCCCAAGAACCCCTTTTCCAGACGGACCCCGGGCCGGGCAGAGCTTTCGTGGGTTCCCAGGGAGGTCGCCCGTCAGCCCGGCCAGGAAGCGGCGGGTCCAGGGGACCCCGGCAGCACCCCCACCTCCAGCCGGCCAACTTCTAGGGTCCTGCGAGCAGCCGCCAGGACGCCGAGCGGGGTGCGCGCTGCGGGGTGCGCCTGCGCCCTGCAGGGAGGTCGGGGAGCCGCCCCGGGGACCCCCTCGCCCCGCAGCCGCGGGGACCCCCAGCCCCGCACTCACTTCTCGCGGGCCTGGCCGTCGGAGGGCGCGGCCGAGCCCTTGCCCGCCTTGCCGGACATGCTGCGCGCTCAGGCCCCGCGCGCCGTCGCCATGGCCACCCGCCCCGCCGCCCGGCCCGCGCGGGGCCCGCGGGATCTAGGCGCGGCGGCGGCGGCGGCGGGTTTATTTTTTTTTCCGCTTCCCTCGGCGCGGGCGGTTCCGGGAAGCGCGCGCCCCCGCCCGCGGGCGCCGCTCTTAAAAGGGCGATGGCGGCCCCGCGCGCGGGGTGGGCCCCGGCCCTCCCCCGACCTCGGGCCGCGGGAGGGCGCGCATGCGCGGTGCCCGCCGCGAGCGAGGGAGGGGGCGCGCGTGGGCACGGCCGATCGCGGCTACTCGCAGACACCGCGCGCAGGACTCGCCACCCGCGTGGCTGTACGCCCGGGTCACGGCCACACTTAGACGCAGAACACCCAAAAGTCGGCCCAGACCGCGAAGATGACCGCCCACAAAGATGGGCGCACCATCCTGCAGAAACCCCCACCCCCACAGAGCCCACCAGGGACACCCGGGAGCCCACGGGCCCCATACGAAGGCTCCGGCCCAGACCATTGCAAACACACGTGTACGCACAGCTGTGCCCCTGCAAAGAGCCGCACGCAGCCTCCCCCGCCACCCAGGGGGCCCGTCGTTTCCCCCGAGGCTCTCACCTGGGGTTACACACCCGGGGCCTCCCAGGCCACGCCCGACACAGGTACACACAGCCCGGGGACACACACAAGCACACAGCCACGCACAGAGAAGCAACTCCGGGGTGCCCAGGCCACACTCTGCGAGCCCCCCGGTGCCAACCCACAGCCACGGGAGGGGCTGCCGGGGGACAGCGGGGCCCCCCGGGGTCACTAGAACGGGGCGCGTCCCCCTTTCTTGGGAAGGGGTCCCTGGGTGCAGGGCGCCTGGGGCCCGGCCAGCGTGGGCGCGTGGGGAACAAGGGGGTGCGGACGGCTGTACCCCCGGATCTGGATGCTTTTGACTGAACAAGGGCTACGGGGGTTCTTTCTTGCGCACGCGGTGGGGGTGGCCGGCACTCTGAAAACGGCCCCCGCCGGAGCCACCGTCCCGGCCCGGCAGTGGCGGTGGCGCGTCCGCGCGTGGGGGGACCCTGGGTTTGGGTGTCCCGGGTCTCTCTCGGGGTCTCTCTCGGGCCGGCGACCTCCATCAGGCCTCCCCACCAGGGCCCTCACGGGAAGCGCCCGGACCGCGGGCGGGAGGAAGGGCCGGGCCAGGCCGCAGCGCCGCTTCCTCCCCGCGGGGCCCTGGAGGGGGAGGGGGCGCCGGCCCCGCCCACTTCCTCTCCCGCCGGCCGCCCCTCCCCCCCCGCTTCCTCTTCCCCGGGCCTCCCGCGCACCACGCCACCACCCAGAGAGGGGGTGCCTCGCCTGGGGTCGCACGGTGCACGGGTGACAGCTGGGGCTCCCGCCCCCCCATTGACCTCCCAAGGCCCTCCCCCACCCCCGCCGCTTCCCGGCGGTGTGTTCTGGGGGTGGGGGTGGGAGTGGGTCCCGGTCACCCCCTCTATCCACTCCACGGACATTCGCTGAGGCCCTCGGAGCGCCCCGACGGGGGAGCTGGTGGCACCGTCTCGGGGCGGGGGCGGCGGCGCGCGGCGCTCATGGCGACGGGGACAGATGTCCAAACAGACCCGGCGCCGGCGGAAAAGCCAGCGCGGAGCCTGCCCGGGCCCCACGGGGCGTCGGGGAGGCCGAGCCAAGCGCCCCCCGCCCGGGCGCGCCTCTTGCCAGAGCAATGCCCCCCCCGAAATAACCGCCTTCCCCCGCCCACGCGACGGGAGGAGAACGGGGAGAAAAAGAAAAAATAAATTTTTACATAAGGGGCGGGGGTGGCTCCGAAAGATCTGGAAACGGAATGTTCGAACAGCAGGCCCGGCGAGGGCTAGTGCGAGAGGTCCTGGGGTCGGCGGCTGAGCTCGGGGGCGGGCGGGGCGGGGTGCGGGTAGCCAGGGAGGGGTCTGGGGGCGGGGGCGCAAGGGAGGAGGGTGTGGCCAAGGCTGGGCCCCACCCCGCGACCCCCACCGCGTTCCCTGCAGCCCTGGGCTGGGTCTCCTCTCTTGGGGAGGGCGGGGGGTGAGTCAGATGCCCCCAAACCCCCCCCCAGTCCGGGGTCCCTCCGAGGAGGGAACCAGCGCGCCCCTGGCACGCCCCCTCCAGCCCTTCCCATCCCCAAGCCCCACCATGGTGGCCTGGGGGCCTTTGCACTCACGAGGCTTTTGGCTTCCCCTCTCCCCTCCCCTCCCCTCCTACCAGCGCCCCCTCCACAGAGCCGCCCCCCTGGGCTCCTGGCCCCCCTCCACCGCTGGTTGGATTTCTCAGCGTTTGAGGAAATAAGGTCTAGGGGGGCTCTTGAGTGTCGGGGTCATGCTGGCCCTTGGCTGCTGACAGTGCCCCTCTCAGCAGGAGGCAGGAGTGGGGGGTGGGGGTGGGCCTGGGGAAGGGCTGGGGGGCGCTGGGCGGGCAGGGGGCGGTGGGACAGGGCCAGGCCTCCTGGGACAGGCTCTGAAATGCCCCCAAGCAGCTGGGTGGCTTCCAAGCGCAGGCCTTTATCCCCTCGCAGTTCCGGAAGCTCCTCCTTCGCCTCCTCCCAGCCTCTGGGGCTTTGGTGTCTGCCTCTGTCACCCCGTCTGTCTGTCTGTCCAATTCTCCCTCCCTTACCAGCTAATCGGAGCCTCCACGTCCCTCTTCCACGATGAGTGGAGGGTTGCCCGACTCCAGGGCAGGTTTAGCTTTCACAGAGCTAAAATGAATGAAGGGTGCGCCCCAGGAGGCAGAGTCACCCCGGAACATCAAAGTACCCCGCTTCGCTTGGCGAAAATGCTCTCTCGTCTTTGCCCAAAGTCTCGGGGTCTGTTCTTGGCTCAGGTGCACCGGGCGAGGCTTTGAGAGGGTCACTTCAGTTTGGCACGTGGATGGGACCCCTCAGCTGTCCTGGGGAGGTGAGGGGCTCCCACCGGACCCCTTGTCCAGCGACTCGGTCGTTAGTGGCTTCCCACCGCCTGGGGCCCGGAGACCAGCACGGTCGGGGGAGGAGTTGATTCATGGGTCTGGGTTGCACCTGTCTAGTGTCGCAGTCCCCGTTTCTCGACAAAGCCCGTGAGTGACGACGTCACACTCGTTGGGGACAGAGAACCTCAGATTGCAGGTTCCGCTGGTTTGGAGCGAACCCCAAGACTACAGAGGCCACAGGGGTTCCGGAGAGATCTTGATATTAGAAGTTAGTGACTTAACTCAACTCGTTTCGCAATTGTCCCAAATTTCGGTGAGTACATGTCTGTCCGGCACTGTCAGTCTGTGCTAATTTCTTTCCAGACAGGCACTTTTCAGAGCACCGAGGAACGGATCCCTGTGACCCCTGACGTGTCATCGGCAGGTGGGCATTGGACATGAGCCAGCGAGAAGGAAGAGGATGATTTTTCTGTGTGAAACTGCCTGGGCCACCACGACTTAGAAGACGGCGTCACACGGCTGGGAGAGGGTCCCTGAGCTAAAATACTGCGTGACGGCGCGGATCGTTCCGTAAGAGGGTGCGGACTCGGGGTGCAATGCTGCAGGCATGGCGTTCCGTGGCTGCTCTTGTGATGCCACATGACAGTGGAAACATTTCAGCCGTGGAATCGGGGCCCGTGGCCCCCACGGTCACAGGAGAGAGGGCTGCGACAGGGACGGGGCAGCCGATGGTCCAGATCCTCTTCAGAGCCCAGCGGCTCCGCCACCTCCACATGGCCGAGGAAGTGTCTGTCCCCACCGGCCTCGCAGTTTCGCCCGAGCCCTGCTCCCATCTCCACCCGCGGCCTGGACAATTGGAAAAATATGTCCCGTCATAGCGGGATCACCAGAAGAAAACGGAGACGCTTTTCTCCTCTGTGTCCACTCGGGCTGATACGGGGCGGCCCAGCGGCCCAGGAGCGAGGGCCACACAGGGTCATTACAAGTCGGACTCCAAAAGTGGGTCCTGGAATTAAAAAGCCCAAAGTTTCTGGAGATGTGATGCGCAGCAGGTGACAATCCCGCCGTGTTCCCAGAATGGATATTCGAGGCGCATCGGCAGGGCACGGACTTGGACCCAGAAGGCCCGAGAATTTGGGAACTGTGAGCATGGCTCTCCTCAGCCACAGGGCCCAGAAAGGAGCGGTCTGTGCGTGTCCCAGCCTCCCCTGGGTGGGGTGGCCTTCGAGTGTGTCGTCACCGCAAGTCCACCCGAGGGAAGGTCAAGCCGGGACATCACTGGGTAGCACCACAAAGAGCCCCGGGAACTCGGGGACATTGCACGGCCACCAGGACCCCAGCTTGTTGCCCGAACCTAAGGAAGGGCCTTCGCGAGCACCGGGCCGTGTTGTCGGATGCCCCAAATGGAAAGCTGGCGGCCATCCCCTGTCTGAACCGGCCACTCCGATGCCCGAGAAACCTAGCCCCGGTGGGAGCACCCCAAGCCCAACAGAGGAGGGGGTGTGTCCCAGCTGCCCTGGCCTCACGTGGGACCCCCAGGGAGCCCTGAGATGAAAGTGACCCCAGATGGTGCAGCCATAGGAAACGGAAAACCGGCTTTCAGTGATCACCCTTTCTTCTTTTTCTTTTTTAATACATTTTTAATTAGGGAAGTTGTAGGTATCCAGAAAAATCATGCAGAAAACACAGAGTTCCCATATAACCCCGCCCCCCCATTATTAACACTTTGCATTACGTGGTACTTTGTTACTGTCAATGAAAGAATATTGTACTTGTCCTGTTAAATGTGGTCCGTAATTTATTCAGGGTTCACTGTTTGTGTTGTACGGGCCTGTGCGTTTTTTTAAGTTTTAGATTTTTTTCTAATAACATATTGTGATAGTTTGAAGCTGTTCTGTAGCCCAGAAAAGATCGTGTCCTTTCGATCCATCCCTGTGGGTGTAGATCTGTTGTGGGTGGGACATTTGATCAGGTTGTTTCATTTGGGGTGTGATCCACCCCATTCAAAGTGGGTCTTAATCCTCTTACCAGAGTCTTTTTTTGAGAGGAAAAAAGAAAAAAGCCCCGGAGAGTTTTAGAGAGAAGGACACAGAAACTAAGAGACAAACACGCAGAAGCCCAGAACAGACGCCCCTGGAACCAGACGAGCGAGCCCTGGGAGCGGAGGAGCCCTGGGTGCCAGCGGCCCGTCCTCGGGGTCCAAGTATCGTCCTGCCGACGCCTCGAGCTGGACATTTTCAGGCTTCAGAACCGTAAATCGTAGGTTAATAAATCCCCACTGTAAAAGCCGACCCATTTCGAGTACATTACATTTCCTCAGGTACAACCTCAAATTTCCCCTTTTAGCAACATGCAAATATATAACTCAGTGCCATGGCGGTGGCACACTTGAGAAGGTTCCGGAAGCACGGCGTCTGCCCCCAGGTACCCCAGTGAGCTGGACGCCCCGATGCACATCTACAGCTGGGTGCTGGAAGCGTGCAGACCCTGGTGCGAGCAGTGGGTACACGCTGCGGTTTTACACCCACATGGGGTGGTGGGAGATGGAGACTCTCATAGCCCCAGGGAATAAAGAATCGGACATGCAGGTGCCACATCAGCCTTTTTGATGCACTGATGTCCCCGAGGAGGTGGGAACGAGGCATCGCTTCGGACACGGGAAACCGAGACGCTGCAGAAACAAGTCAGCCGATCTGGCTGCCAAGGCTGCACAGGCCCCAGGGGGGTGGCTTGAGAGTGAAAAAGGGGAGCTGCTTGTCCCTCGATAGCAAACGGAGCCCGTCGTCACCCGTCTGCTCCAAAGCGCCCACGGGACAAGAGGCTGCACCCCACCTGCTGTAGAAGTTCACGATGGGGCCGGACGCGCAAAGGGTTGTTCCAAAGGTGGATTGGAAACATGTCACTGGTGGGAAAATACCCACCCAGGTGGCACCGCCGAGCCGGACAAGGCTGTGCCACGTGGAGGAGTCAGGCTGGGAAGACAAGCCAATGGGTTTCACCACGATGCCCACACTCCTTTTGGGGTTCATGGACTCTCTCATGGGTGGGTAGTGGCTCAAGGGGCTCACGGACCTCTTCACAAAGAGACAACCCTAGATTTCTGCTCCCGATCTCTGCTCACGGCGATGCGGGAGGAGCGTTTCTCTCCACGGCGATGCAGGAAGTCGCCGCACAATTGGAAACAGACTGGCTTCTGTCCACTTCACAGGAAAAACCGAAAGGACGGTGTTCTGGTTTGCTAAAGCTGCCGGAGTGCAGTAGACAGAAATGGAGTGGCTTTTTCAGTGGGGTTTTGTTGGGTCACAAGTTTGCAGTTCTGAGGCCGTGAAAATGTCCATGTTAAGGCGTCGGGAGGAAGATCCCCTCCCTGAGGATGGGCTGCCGGTGTCTGGGCTCCCCCGTCACATGGGAAGGTGCACGGTGGTGTCCACCGGCCCTTCCCTCCTGGTTCTGGTTTCGGGGGTCGCCTCCACATGTCTCTGGGTGTTTCTCTCTCTCTGACCTCTGTAAAGACCCATCTACCTGGGCGGGGTCACAGCTCAATTGAACCAAAAGGTCCCACCCCCCCCAATCTGTCTGCACCCACAGGGATGGATTAAATGAACACGGCCTTTTCTGGGGTGCACACAGCTCCAGACCTGCACAGGAGACTGCATAAATCCCCACATACAAGCCAGTCTGTTTCTGGCATGTCGCATTCCGTCAGCTTTAGCAAACCCAACTGTAGAACATTCCAGAAAAATGGGCGCCCGTGGGGCTGGGGGAAGAGGGCGGCAGGAGTGGGGAGCCAGTGGGAAGTGGGGGTGCAGGAACCCATTTCCTGCCCCCCCCCAAGGCCGGCCAGGCTGCTGTCCCCCCTGTGGTCACACGAGGGCAGCAGACACCAGCGGACTTGGGGTTAACCCCCCCAATTGGGAGCCACTCAGAGACCCCAAGTGTCACGTTCGGGGATCTGGTTCGCGTCTCCTGATCTTGCCCACGTCCCCGAGTCGGCTTCCAAATATATATCTACATATTCATGTATTAAATTCATTCATGGCAAAAAAACGGAAGAATTTACAGGAAAACAGTTGCTCGGTTGTTCCCGCCACCCCGAAAAAAGTTTGTTCCCATTTCAAGCTCTTCCCTACGCCTCTTCTTTCTTTTTCCTTTTTTTGTCTATGTATTCATTTTGCTCCCAGCACGACCTTCATCAGCCAGCTGTTTTCTGAATCCCCTTGGCTTTTAATTTTAAATTTAAAAAGCTTTTTCGTTCATAACACGATTATGTCCTCGCAGGGAATGAAGTCTTACCAAAAATAAAGCCTAGAAAATAAAGCTAAGTGCCCCTTGTACCCCCACCCCCAGGCCCAACCCCTGCTCTCGGCTGGGTCGCCACGACCGTGAAACTTGGGCAAGCAAACCCACCATGCCTCGGTTTCCCCTTCTGTAAAACGGGTACCGACAGCACCTACCTACGCGGTTTAATAGTTCATAGTCAGGGCCCCGCTGGGGACCCCAGGGGGACAGTGGGGAGCACACGCCTTGGCGCTGTCCAGCCTCCGGAACAGGGGAGCTGGGCCTTTGTCACCCACCCCCCTTCTGTCTGTGGTCAGAGCCGATCCCAGGAAGTCAACAGGCCCCGTGCATCTCTGGGTGAACCCCAAAGCCAAGACACCCCAAAGTTGCTGGCAGCCAGAAGGCCCCACCCCAGGAGGCAGCTAGTTCCAGCCCCTGACCCCACGAGCCAGAGAACTCTGACCCAGTGCCCAGTGTTCGCTTTGGCAGCTGGGAAATCAAAAGGACCCCCTGAGCACAATCAGCTGTGCCCTGGCTGGCAGCCAACCCCTAACAGATGTGTGCCCCAAATCCTAACCCACATTCCCGGCGTGTGAGCCCACCGCAGACGGGACACCTCGGAGCTGTGACTTTAGTTTGGTGTCTCCAGCCGAACCAGTGTGGGCCTGAGAGAAGGGACCCGGAAGCCACGGCGCCCGGAGAGGAGAGGACGTGGCCGAGGAACCAGCCACCGAGGACCCCCGGCTGCCGGGAGGGTGACCCCACAAATGCCCATTGCTGAAACCAGCAGCAGCAGGGGAAACCAAGGCCCAGGGCCTTCTAGCGATTTCTGTGCCCGGCCAGTTCACCCCGCTGGCCACTAAAGGGGGTCAGGGGCCAAAGCGTCACCTCTGCATTTGGCCTTCGTGCCTCGATGGCCCTCGATCCACTCAGATGCTTGGCCGTTGCTCCCCTCGCTCACAGAGGGGAAGCCAAGGCACAGAGAGGCTGAGACACTTTTGTCCTGGTTACACAGCCTCCGTCAACATGCATAGAATGAATGTGGGGTGTCTGCAGCCAGGGTCACCCCGAACTTGGCTGCCCATGCCCCCCACACACCCCCGCCGGCTGGGATTGGGCTCCAAGGACACAGGGTCTGGGGGAAGGAGACAGTGTGTGTGTGGGGGGCAGGCTCAGGGTGACCCTGACCCCACAGGGCTGAGCCCGGGCGGGGGGCCTTGGGGTGTCCAGGCCATGGGCTGAGTTGGTTCTGGGCTGCCCCAGGGAACTCTGTGGAAAGCTCACTTGCTCGCTCTCCGTTGGGGGAGTCTCCAGATCTCTCTGGGGTGTCTCTGGGGTCTCTGTGCTGACAGCTGGCACTGCCGGGACCAACTCAGGCCCAGAACACATCAGTGAAGCAGGAGAGGGGCACAGAGATGTGCCCTCCGGAAGCTTCCAGGGACCTCCTCACCCTGGGGGTTCAGCACAGCACAGACTTGCCCCTTCCAGCTGGCCTGGGCGTGGTGGCCCTAAGACCCCGGGCCCCCCAGGCATTTAGAACTCCCAGACCCCAGACCACCCCCCACGCCAGGCCTGACCAGCCCCCCACACAGCGCCCGCTGCCCACTCTGGCGCTTCCTCATTTGCTCATTTCCTCCTTTGCTGGCAGCTGCAGGCCACTGGCTCACCCCACGGCCTCGGGGACATGGGACGCTGGGGGACGCTGGGGACGTTGGGGGATAGCCACCGGCACCCAGGCCCGGGAGTCTCACACCCCTCTATCCCCCCAGCCACAAGGCCTGAGCCTCTGCACATGGCTGCCGGCTGGTTTTGGTTTTTTAACTGAACTTGTTGGCTACAATTTACACTCATACGACATGATCCTAAAATTAAAAAGTGACAGGGCAAAGCCTCCTCCCTACCCATCGTCCGCTAAGAGGTAAAAAAGGGGCATTTGCTTTCCCTGTGGAATCCAGTCTTTCTTCAGAAGCTTTCTTTTTCCTCTTTTCGCTTAATATTTTATCTTGGAGGCATCTGCTCCCACCTCAGACCCTTTGCAAATGCTGTTCCCTCTCCCGAATGCTGTTCCCTGCACCCACCACCTCCTTACTCAGGTGTTTACCTCTCAGTAAGGACTTCCTCGATGGCTCCCATTTAAAAGTTGCTCCCCTCCCTGCCCCTCCCTGGCTTTATTTTTCTCTGAATCCCTGACTGCCACTGGGCATGTTATATATTTTTAATGATGCACCTTGCTTATCATGTTTCTCTCCAAATAAAATATGAGATGTACGGGGACAGGGACTTTGTTTTGTCCATGGCTCTATCTGCAGCCCCCAGATCCATGCCTGGCACACAGCAGGAGCTTAATAAATGTTGCTGGTGGGAATGAGCAAGTCTTTCCTTATCGGCGGATAGAGATCGGCAGTTTTGTTTCTATGACCCCCGATGTCCCAATATGGTCGAGCTGTTGTTGATTTAACCAAACCCTGAGACTCCATTTTCCTGGGACAGCACATGACAGTGCAGTAAATCCCCACACACTTGTGTCTTTATCTTCCTTCCCTCTTTTTTAAAAATTGTGATAAAATACACACAACATACAATTCGCCATTTTAAAGCAAACAATTCGGTGGCGTTCGGTACATTTGCAATGAGGTGCAACAACCACCTCTGTCTAGTTCCAGAACTTTCTCATCACCCCCAAAGGGGCCCCCCGCACCCCAGCCCCCGGCAGCTACCAACCTGCCTCGTCTGATGGACGCGCCGCTCTGCTTGTCTCTTACGAGTGGAATCGCACCACGCATGGCCTTTCGCGTCCGGCTCTCCTGGCTCAGCGGGTTTTCGAGGTGTCGTGTCACAGAACCCCCTTGCATCTTCGTGGCTGCGTAATATTCCGCCGTGTGGCTGGATGCACCGGTGGGCAGAAAATGGGGGGTTCCCGGGAGGGGATGCTGGGCGATGGGCAACCGCGTCCACAGTCCCAGGGTCTCTGACAGGGACCCCACCATGGTGGCCCCCATGGTGCCCCCAGCACGCCCAGGGTCACCCATATCCCTGCAGCACATCCCCCTGCGGGGTTCTCAGGCCCTGGGTTTCCACCATGCCGAGAGGTAGAAACAGAAAGTACCTCAGAGCCGCCCTGTGGGGGGAGCTAGAGCCCCTTTGGGTGGGCCGATGTCCCTCCTGTACAGTCTCAGCCGGTCCCCAACCTCTGCCAGTCCCCCCATGTCTGGAGAGGGTAGGGGAGGAGGCTCAGGTGGTGGGAAAGTGGGGGGCTCATGGGCTCCCAGCCTCCAGGAGACGGCCCCATCATCCCTCCCATTTGACTGATGTGAAAACTGAGGTACAGAGCAGCTAAGTCACCCAGAGCATCCGGGGCAGGATTTGAAACCGGTCTGGACCCCAGTGAGGCCCTGAGCCCCCTCCCCGGCCACCCCTGCCCACCACCACCTCAGCCTCACTTTCATCCCCCTGCCCTGGTCTGGCTCTGCGCCCCCTTTCCTGGGCTCTCCACTTCCAGACACCCAGATGGATCTTTCCAACCCAGTGCCTCTCACCTGCTGACACACCTGTCGTGGCCCCCAATTTTCTCCATCACCGATTCGGCCCTCAGCCTCCCCGTTCCAGCCATTATCCCAGTCGGCCGCTGGGCCTTTGTCCAGCTCTGCCTCCTGCCTGGAATCTGCAACACGCTCGTTTCTGTCTGGCCATCTTGACTCATGCTCCAAGCCCCAGATTGAACACCTCCTCCAGGAAGCCCTCTCACACCCCTCTCCAGCTGGAGAAATCATGGCATAAGAGTGTGAACTCCAAGTCTGTTGGGGTTGGGGAGGGCAGGATCTTGGAGATCCGGCCACCACCTGGCACCACCCCTCCCCAAGGCAGGTTTTGGGAATGTTTGGCAAACTCCTATCCACCGGTTGAAGCCCCAACTCCAGTGCCCCCTCTTCCAGGGAGCCTTCTAGAACAGGGTCCCTACCTGTAGCCTAGTCCTGACCCTGCGAGGCTGGGAGCATCTGTGTCCAGCTATGTCCCTTACCAAAAAGATGGGGGGTCCCTGAGGGTCTGAGCAGAACAGGTTTCTTGGGGCCCACACTAAGCAGAAGGGATGATGGTTGAATGAATAAATAACTGCAGGGGTTGGGAGTAGACTGAGCAGGGGCCAGGGGGCGAGCTGATGAGGTGCGGGTCCCCTGGGTGCTCACGGGGACCTGCGGTCTTGGGGCTCCAGCCAGAGGGGAAGCGCCCCGGGGGCCGCCCCTCCCCCGCCTCTGAGAACCTGGGCCACGGCGCTGGGGGGGCGGGTCCCGCTCTCTTCTCCATCCTTCCCCTCTGCGCTCCGCCCGGACCCAGTTCCTCTTCCCTGCAGTCACTGGGTGCAGAGCCCGGGGAGCGCCAGCGACCGCAGTGGCGCCACGGAGGGTGCGGGATCTGCCCCTGCGTCGGCCCCAGAGCCCGCAGCGCCCCCCGCGGAGGCCGAGGCGGCTGGTGGGTCGCAAAGGTGGGTGGGTCCACGGGATCGTGGGGCTACGGGCGGGGGGACACCCGGGCAGAGGCCCCTCCTGACAGCCCGCGGCTCCTGCAGCTCAGGGAGAAAACTCACGGGTCGGGGGGGCGGGTGGGGTGGGGGCGTTTCTGGGGACACCACTCGTGCCCAGGCCCCATCTGGGCCACTGAGGACACCTGAAATGCCTGCGAAATGGACACAGCCCCAAGGGGCTTATCTGGGGGCTGGTGAAGGGGTCCACCTGGACCGGCTGTCTCTTCCTCGGCCCCCAAGTCCTCCAGGCATGGCAGGTTAGGTCCCTATCTCCCAGAAAGGGGTAGCTCAGATTCACGCAGGGGTGATGAGCCAGGGTGCTGGATTTTACTGTTTCGGAAGCGGCCTGAGTGGATCTCAGGCAGTGGCGGTGGGGTGGCCACAGGGGCTGAGGAGGGAGCTTTTTTACTTAATCCGATGTCTGCTCAGGTTGCCTGAATGGAGGGTGCCCTGGCCTGGGTGCTGCCGCTGCTGCCGCTGCTGCTGCAAGATCCGGGCAGCTGGGGTCTGTCCTGCAGCGTGTCCTCGGAGCCCGTGAACTGGAACGTGGCCTCCAATGCCCAGTGCCTGAACTTCAGCGGCCTCGGCCTGAGCCTGCCCCAGAACCAGTCCCTGCAGGTGGGCGGCCTGGAGCTGCTCGACCTGTCCCGGAACGGCCTCCCCGCGCTCCCGCCGGCCTTCTTCGCCGACCTGGAGAAGCTGCGGATCCTGAACGTGACGGGCAGCCGGCTGGGCCGCGTGGACAGGGCGCTGGCCTTGCGCTGTGAGCTCGACTTGCGAGCCGACTGCGGCTGCGGCCTGGCGGCCTGGCACGAGGCCCGGCGGGACAACTGCTCCGGCCAGCTGCCCCTGCAGTGTCTGGACGCGGCCAGCGGTGCCTGGCACAACCTCTCAGCCTTCCTGGAGGCCGGCTGTCCCCCCGGCCTGGGCCCGGCAGCCATCGGCGGCCTGGTGGCCGGCGGAAGCCTGCTGGCGGGGGTCGCCGTCGCCGGCCTGGTGCTGGCCTGGAGGCTTTGGGGACGCTGGACGGCCAGCACCTGGGACACGGGCAAAACTCGCGCCGCCCAGGAGGGTCCCAGGCCCGGCTCTGGGCGACAGCCGCGGTACGGCAGCCGGGGTCTCGGCTCCAGGCCCCCTGCGGGCGCCCTCGCCAGCCCCTGCACGTCCGACTACGAGAATGTGTTTGTGGGGCCACCGGACGCCGGGCCCAGCCTGCAGGGAGACCCATGGGCTGAACACAGGTGAGTGAGCCTGGCACGTCCGAGCACGTCCCCGCGGGGTTCTCATCTGGAAACCGGGGTCCTGACAGCCCCTGCCTTGTGGGTGCAGGTATACGGGGCAGGCCTCTGCCTCCATGACCTCCAAACCCAGTTTCTGGCTGCCACGGAAGGGGAGACGAGGCGAGCGTGCAAGGCAGGAGGAAAGTGTGGGCTGTGAGCCGCCGGCCTGACCTTGCAGGGTTTGAGGACGCTGGGGGGGCTCTGAGCAGAAAGGGGCTGTGTCCGAGCAGCAGCGTCCAGGCTAGGAGGCAGGGAGGCCAGCTGGAGGCTGTGGCTGAGAAAACCACGCTGTGCAAAGCACATGCCAATACAGCTGGAAAGCAGAAGTGGTCTCTGGTCCCGAGGTTTTCAACTCCCTAAGGCTGCAGCCAGTGCCTCGGATGCTCACCGCTGTCCCGCTGTCACCAAGGTCTCAAGGCCAGCTCCCCTCCTGCCCCTGGCCTCCAAAATCACTCCGCTTAGAATTGCATCATCCCCTCTTACATTTTACAGTTGTAGAATCGGAGTCTTCAAGAGGCAGGGAAATGGCTGAGCCCAAGTCAGAAACAAACGTTGGCTCCCAGTCCTGTCCACCCCCCATAAAAGCACTTAAGAGTTTACAGTAGTTCATACTACAGTGTGAGTGACTGATATACACCACTGACCCAAACCAGGGGAGCTGACAGGATGCAGGGGGTGGGTTTAGAATACTAGCACTGCCCTCAGAGAAAGGTGGGTGGGGCTGGGGGTCAGAATGCCACCTCGTGCCTCAGTTGCCCCACCTGTAAATATTAGGGGTGGCCCCAGCCTCCTGGAACTTTCTTTGCCTCTCTAAGTCCCCGGCCCTGCCACCTAAGCCCCTCCTGTCTGTCCCCACAGGGCTTCAGAGCAGGACTTCTACATGAATTACGAGAGTGAAGGCCAGGACAATCAGCCCATCTACTGTAACCTGCAGTCGCTGACCCGGGTCCCACCGGATGAAGAGGAGTATGTGATCCCCGGCCACTGAGCCTTCGTCATCCCGCCTCCACTGGCCCGTGACCCTGGGCCTTCGACTCCCCCAGGCCTCGGCCTTCCCCTTTGACGAAGGGGTATGGTGTCCTTTGCAGCCAGGAGGGCTGAGGTGTGAACCCAGCCACGGCATGCAGGCGGTGCTCAATAAACGCGGCGGGTCCAGTGAGGCTGTTGGCTCAGGGTGATCCTGGTATGCAGTTTAATTTGGGGACCCCCTGGGGTTGTCCGACACTGGGAAGTGATCCAGGGGTGGGGGAGGGGAGCTGCAGCCTCCGTCCCCACTCCTGTCCCTAACCCTACCTCTTCCTCCTGGTATAAATCAGGCCCCATCCCTCCCCTGCTCACACACCCTCCATGGCTCCCCATTGCTCTCAGAACGAACCCACGCCCCTCCCTGTGGCCCACAAGGCCCAGAGGGGTCCAGCCCCCTGCCTGCCTCTGCCCCGTTTTCGACAGCTTGGTTACTGGGCTTTGCATCTGCTGCTGCCTCTGCTGGGGTGCCCGTCCCCCAACTCTCTCCCTGGTCCTTTACTCCTTCAGGTCTCAGCACAAACAGCACCCCCTCAGGGACCCTCCCCAGTCCAACCCTCACAATCACTTCTGCCCCCCGATCACTAGCACGTCACCCGGGTCGAATCCTCTGCACAATTCGTACTACAGTCAGTCCTTTTCTTATGATTTACCTTTGTACTTATTTGTCTCCTGAGCTCCACGAGGGTGGCTGTTCTTTCCTGTCTTGGCACTGCCATGTCCTCAGGGCTCAGCCTGAGCTGGCACAGAGTGGGCGCTTGCTGAATACAGCCAGGCCATCAGCCGTCTTTCACCCCACAGCAGGAACTGGGTCCTCTGCTTCCCAGACCCCATCCAAGCTCCCTCCCAGAGCCTCTCGGGGTGGATACACAGGGATCTGTTGGGAGAGGCTAGATTTGGCATACTTCAGCAATTCCAGCATCCTAAATGGGAAGTATATGTAGCCTGGGAAATGGCAGTGCGTGAAAATATTCTTAACTTTATTTATTTCTCCTTGCTCTTTACATATGAAAGGATGGAGGAGTGATTAACATAGCCTGGGGGCAGCATCACAGCGAGGGACTGAAGACTTGAGCAGAGATAATTTTGGCTCTGGGCTGTTTGTGTTTGGAAAGGAGAATGGGACAGACAAGCCAGAAGACAGAGAAGGGCACTGAGAGGTGAAGATGAATCAGGGGAAACTGAGACCCGAGGGAGAGAGAGGGAACAGAAACAGGGAGACGTAAAAGCACAGCGAAGGGGGTGCCCCGGGCTGCCTGTAGGCTTCTGGTCGCCTCCATTCCCACGGACGCCCCACTCCGGCGGGCCCGCGGTCACCCCAACACCAGAAGGGGACGCGGCACCCCGCGGTCACCCAGCCCCTCGCCGGACACCACAGGGCACGCTCGGCCAGTTTCACTTTTATTATCAGCGGTAGAAATAAATAGTTTCGGACCAGCCCTCAAATTCCCAGGTAAAACCTCCAATAAATTAACAATAAATACAGACTCATAAATACAGCTGGGGGGTGGGGGTGGAAGGGGCAGAGACAGGGTCTCCGGACCCGCGAACGCCTCTGTCCACAGGGAAGGCCCACTGGGGCCCCGCCCAGTTCGCGGGCTGCGCGTGCGCAGTGGCAGGTAGGTCCTCGTTCACGGGCCGCGGCAGGCCCTCGCCCATGCGCAGTGTGGCTAACGCGCCGCAGCAGATGCCCCGCTTCCCGCTCATGCGCAGTGGCAGGACTTGGCGAGGAGGTCGTCGAAGGGCGTGAACGTCACGCCGCCGTCGCTGTCGCGACGCAGGACCACCAACGGGTCGTAGCTGGCGGGCACGCAGCAAGGCGCAGGCGCGGCGCGGGGGTCCAGGCCGTGCAGGCGCGCCTTGATCTGCGCGTGCGCGCTGGCCGGCCGGAAGTGCCGCGGGCACGCGCCGACGCAGAAGCGCACGTCCAGGTCGCGCGGCGCCAACACCCAGTCGTCCCAGCCCAGCTCCTCTAGCGTCACGCGCCGGCTCTGCACGCGGCAGCAGCGCCCCGCCCCCTGGGGGCAGTCGGCCTCCTCGGACGCATGCGCGGCGCGGCGCCGCCTGCTGGCGGGCGAGTGCTGGTGCAGCTCCAGCCTGGGACGCATCGACCGAAGGTCCGACGGGAGATCCGACGGCAGAGGCAGCCTGAGCCGCAGCGCCGGCGCCGAGGGGCCGCCGAGGCCGAGCTGACGCTGCAGCGGCCGCGTCACGTCCAGCGGTCTCGGCGCCGTCGGGGACAGCCAGAGCAGGGCGCGGTGCAAGCGGGGGACAGCAGGGAGCCCTGCGGACAGGGCGGTCCGAGCGATGCGGAGGAGCACGTGGCCGCCGGGTTCCGATCGCACTGTGGGGAGAGAGAGAGAGAGGGGGTCACCCGCGGATCTCCTGGGTGCGGGGCGCGGGGGGCCCTGTTCCATCTGCACCTGAGCTGGATCCCGCTGCAGGACCTTTGCAATAGGCGCCCCCCTATTTTATTTCCCTGGGTGTCCCTTGCCTCCCTTTCTAGAATCCCCGCAGTGAATCCAGGCTCTGCCGCCTCCTTCTGGCACTCAGAACCATTTGTGGAAGACATACTAAGTGCCGAGGCTGAGGAAACTGTGTGCGTCTGGGGAAAGTGTCTGTCCGTGCCTCAGTTTCCCTCAACTGGGACGTGAAGGGGGCCACACCCCCCAGTCCCGCTATTCCAGACTCCCTGGTCCCCCAAGACCCTCCGATTCCCGGGATGGCCCTGGTCGTGGGAACTGCTGGGGGGCCTTGGATTCCAGAGCCAGAGAGGGCCAGGGGCTTACTGGAGTCACACAGCACGGGGTGCATTGGGGCGGGAACACTTCCCACCCCTCCCGGTTGTGCCTTCCACCGGGATTGCATCAGATTTGGAACCAGCCTGGGCAGGTTCCGCCCACCGCCACGCCCCTCCCGGGTCCCCACCGGATCCTGCCCCCGGGGATCCCCAACTCAGCCGGGCAGGGGACCACGCCCCCACCCCCCGCCCGGCTCAGTCCCTGCGCCCCATCGGGAGGGTCACCAGCCCCCCGGGCCTCGGTTTCCCCTTATGCGACACCCACGTTGGCGGGCTAAACCCGGCTCCCTCTCAGTCTCGAGGGTGGACGGGGCGTGACTGCCCGGTTCCCAGAAGGGGAAACTGAGGCCCCGCGGCGGGCCTGGGGTTCTCTGAGTTAGAATCAGTGCTTAGACGTGGGGGCTGCCCGAGGGGTCCTGGAGGTTTCACTCACGCTGCGGGGTCAGTATCCGGACCGCGGAGGCGGTGCCGGGGTCCGGGTGCGAGTCTTCCCGGCTCTGGTTGCCCCGCAGGCGGCTCAGCACGTCCTCGAGGCCTCTCCGCAGCTCCCGCTCCACGAGGGAGGCGTCCGGGGGGCCGGCGGGCCCGGCGCGGGGCTGCGGGGCGCGGGGCGCGGCGGCTCCCCGCAGCAGCCGCGGGAGCAGCAGCAGCAGCAGCAGCCGAGAGAGGGGCGGCGGCGTCGGTTCCCGCCGGGCCATGGCTGCGGCGACGGCGCTCTGGGTTCCACTGACCGGGAGCTGCCGGCGCGGCCCTTTATAGTCGCGGACTTTGTCCGCCCCCGGCGGCCCCGATCGCCCGCCCCCGAGTGCAGAATAAACACCGCAGCCGCCGCCGGGCCCGGCCCTCGGGGGTTGCCTGGGGCCCTGGGGCGCGGCTCAGAGCCCCAATACCCTCCTCCTTGAAAGGGGAGCATCGTCCCGGCCTCTTGGGCTGGTGGGGAAAAAATGTTCGATGAACAAGGACTCAACAGTCATCTCCTCTGCCCCGCATTCCAGAGCAGGTGCTTATTAAGGGACCGTTTCCCGCCATGGGAATCCCTTTCCCCTCCGTGATTGGGGTCAAAGGCAAAGATACTGAAAATCAAAGGGCAGTGCAGAAGAAAAAGCCAAAAAGCATGACCTTGGCAAGTCATTCCTCTCCCCCGTGCCTCAGTTTCCTCACCTGACCAACAGTGATGGAGAGCTACACTGGAAAGACAGCAAAAGGAGGGTCAAGGCACAGGCCAGGCTGGATAAAGCGGGTGGTGGTGGTACTGGTAGGTTTGCCATCTGGGGGAGTCCTACTCATCCCTCAAAACCCTGCTCAAAAAGCCCTTCCTCCAGGAAGACTTTCCTGACCTAACCCTTCTAGGTTGAGCTGGGCTCTCCCATCCCCATCTCGTCCTGCAGCTCAGTCCTGACCCCCAAGAATCCAGGCTCTGTCTCGCCAACACCACAGACCAGGGGCTCCTTGAGGGCCAGGCCTTGATCTGTGTCTTGGTCCCAGAGAAGAGGTGATAGGTGATTGAGGTGCTGAGGACTTAAGGGCAGCAAGAACCGATTCAGATCTAACTACCTCAGTTTCCCAGTCTGCAAAATGGCTATGGGGTTAGCCATGTGACAGGGACAGGTCTGAGCATGTGGGGCTGGAGTAGAAACGTCATTTTAGAATTGGTGACTCTTATCATATGCTGTGGGGCAATGGACTCTCAGCTCCAGACACAGTTGGGTTCAGACAGCCTGGGGCAAGTTTGTTGGAAAGAACATACCCCATTGGTGAGCTCCTAGTCATCTCTTAAACCCCACCTCCCATGCCCCTCCCAGGATACCTTCCTTGCCTTGCCCTTCCCCCAAGTTCCCTCAGGCTGGAGGAGTCCTCCCGCTGGCCCACCCTGACCCCACAGGACTGGGGTGTCTTAATCTTCCTTGGCCAGGGAGAAGGGGGGGCTGGAATTCGAACCCCAGCCACTTCTCTAGAAGCAGCTTGAAGAGTGGAAGCAGGACACGCCATTTTCAGGTCCATCTTTAGAAGGAGTGAAAAACAGGGTCTGAGGCTTTTTAAGAATAAATCTTTGAAACCAAAGGGGCTTCAGATTCAAGGAAAATGTCTTGGCTCCACAGTAGGGGGGCCTCAGGGGAGGGGGTGGCCTCCTTGGGGTCACCCAGGACCCAGGCTCCTTGCATCCCCATCGAGATGACCACATACGGTGTTTTTTTCTCCTACAGCTGCTGTTTTCCATGCCTGGGGTGGGGGCTGCAGTCCCGGATGTAACATACAGATGTGTTTCCATGCTGTTAGATGAGGCTGTGACTTCTAATGGGATTTTGAATGGGGGCTCCTTTCCCCCGAGCCCTGCAGGGAGCCTCCCCTCTCCTCTTTGGCCCCTTTGCACTGCCTGACTCCCCTTGGCTGCCCCGGCAAGAGAAAGCCTGCCCCCCACCCCCCGACTGGAGCTACAAGAGGCAGACAGAGAGCTGGGCTTGCTGGAGAGGGAAGGGTGACGGGGGTGGAGGGACGGGGAAGAGGATGGAGAGTCTGGAGGCTTTTGTGAGAATTCAGTGAGATTCTGCTTTTACAGCCTTACCTTGGGGCCTGGCGCACAGTAGTTGCTTAATAAATGCAGTTAAATGACCCCCTCCTCCAGGGAACCCTCCTGGCTGTCCAGGCACCCCCTTTGCTCCTGCAGCCTCCTGGGCGTCCCTCGGGGACCCCTGCCGAGACCCGTCTGCATCTGAGGGAGCCGGTCAGGGAGGGTGGTTAGCCTGGGGTCCTAGGACCCCACATCCAGCACACTCCGGGCACATCCTGGGGGTGGG
Organism: Choloepus didactylus; assembly: GCF_015220235.1. Taxonomy (NCBI): domain Eukaryota; kingdom Metazoa; phylum Chordata; class Mammalia; order Pilosa; family Megalonychidae; genus Choloepus; species Choloepus didactylus. The sequence continues at coordinate 1,663,697 of NC_051331.1, read as the reverse complement.
GGGATGGAGAGGGGTGTGGGGCCAGCAGGGGGTGCATGGGGGGCTGGGGCTGGGAGAGCGGGAGACCCCGGGGACGCCAGGCTCCCCGTGCAGAGGGCCCCCAGCCCTGTGGTCGCCCTGTGCCCCCTGTCACAGCCACCGTGAGCTGCCCTGGGCGGGGGTGCGCAGCAGAGCAGGCACCCTGGAGACCCCAGCAGGGATGGGGGGTGCAGGCAGGTGTGGGCGTGGGGGGGGCTCACTGGAGGGGGGACCTGGAAGGGGCCCGGCTGGGGCCTGTTACCAGGGGTCCCCCCCCCCTCAGCTGGACGCCCCCAGCCTCACTTGCAGTTCTGCCCCGACTTCCCCCGCCAGCCTGAGCCCTCACACCCACTTCCCAGGATGTGCCTGGGGCCCTCCCCGCCTCTTACACCCCATTGCCCCCCAGGAGAAAGCCGAGCTCGTCCATTAGGCATTTGAACCCCATGTCCTTTCTCTCCGTGGCCCTCCGGATGTCTCACGTTCTCCCCATTCTCTCTGCCTGGAAGCCCCACAGCTGCCCGGAGAACTCCTATGCATCCCTCAAAACCCAAGGTTCTGGGGGAGAGGCTGAAATCAGCTCGGGACACATCGCGTGCGTGAGGCCTGGGGGGGGGGTAGTGGGGCAAAGTCCGAGCGGGAAATCCCAACCCCAGTCCTCCCCCCTCTTCCCCACCCCACCTTCCCACCCCCTCCTTCCTGCTCTTGCAGATCAGTGACTTCAAGGGGGAGACCTGCCTGGACATGTCTGGATCCCGGGGAGAGCAGGAGGTCTGGGTGCGCCCTGCTCCTCCCGCAATGGGGGTGCTGACCTGGGGGTGGGGGTAGGGGAGGGGGGGGTCGGGGGCACCCGGACAGACGGGGCCGTGGGAGCCGCGGGGGCAGGAAGGCACCGAGGACCGGGAGGGGGTGGCGTCCGTCAGCCCTGGTGGAGGTGACCCAGGCTCCCGTGGGTGACCCAAGCCCCCGCCGGGCCTCAGTTTCCTGTGACCCAGCGCTGACCTTTGCCCTCCCTGGCAGAGCTGCACGTCCCGTGCTCAGCAAGGGCTGGTATCCAGCAGGCGCTCAACAGGCGCAGGCGGAGGCCGGCCTAACCCTTGCCTGAACCCGCCTGAACCTGGGGTCTGCGCCGCCCGGGAGGGGTGGGGGGGGTCACCCCCGTCTGTCTTTCCGGGCAGTGCTCCCCGTCGGGGGTGGGGCCCGGATGCCGGCTCAGCTGACCCACTTCCTGCCGGGGCCCCCGGGCAGCCCCACGTCCACCCCGGGGCCGCGCTGACCACTTCCGCCACGTGCGCCCGGCCCGGCTGAGTCACCCGCAGCTGACCCCCCACCCGCTGCACCACGGGGGGCCGAGGGGAGGGCGCCCCCGCCTCAGCTGCCCGGCAGGGAGAATCCTGCCTTTGTCCCCCACGTCTGTGGCAAACTGATGTTCTACCAGGTGCCCAGTTCATTAACGGGGAAGGAATAGCCTTTCCAATGAACCGTGCCGGGAAAACTGGAAATCTCCAGCAAAAGAAGGCATTTGGACTCTTACCTCACCACCCACCCAAAGTAACTCAAGACAGAGCCAGGACCTAAATATAACAGCTGAACCTTTAAACTCTTAGGAGAAAACTTGGGGGCAAATCTCATGAACTTGACTTGGCAATTTATTCTTTGATCTGTCACCCAAAGCCTGAACACAATAGAAAAAAAAAACAAAACAATAAATTATGCAAATAAATATCCAAATTAAAAACTTTGTGCACAAAAGGACATCATCAACAAAGTGAAAAGAACCCACAGAATGGGAGAAAGTCTGCAAACCCTATAACCCAGAATATATAAAGAACTCCAACAAGTCAACCTCAGAAAGATGAAGAACCTGATTAAAAATTGGGTAGATCATAGAGATTTCAAATGGAGTCGAGAGGTCAATCTGGATAGCCCTTTCTATTTTTTAGTGTATTGGAATAGCTAGAAGGAAATACCTGAAACTACCAAAGACGATGGCATAACAATGTAGCTTACAAGGGGTGACAGTGTGATTGTGAAAACCTTGTGGATCACACTCCCTTTTCCAGGGTATGGATGGATGAGTAGAAAAATGGGGACAAAAACTAAATGAAAAATAGGGGGGGATGGAATGATTTGGGAATCCTTTTTTACCTTTATCTTTTATTCTTATTTTTATTCTTTTTGGTGTAAGGAAAATGTTCAAAAATTGATTGGGATGATGAATGTGCATCTATATGATGGTGCTGTGAACAGTTGATTGTACACCATGGATGACTGTATGATATCTGAATATACCTCAATAAAACTGAATTTTTAAAAAATTGGGCTGAGGTTTTGAATAGGCGTTTCTCCAAAAAAGATATTCAAATAGCCAAGAAGCACATGGAAGACACTCAAATATCAGCCATTAGAGAAATGCAAGCCATAACCACGATGCCTTACTACTCCACACCCACTAGAACCTGCTGTTAAAGAAGAAGGAAAATAACAAGTGCTGGCGAGGATGCGGGGAAACTAGAACCCTCAGGGTTGTTGGGATGTAAAATGGGGCGCCCCCATGGGAAACAGTTTGGAGGTTCCTCAGAAAGCTAAGGCTGGAATTACCCCAGGACCCGGCAGTCCCTGTACCCCAAACAACAGGCATTTGCACACCGATGTTCATTGCACCCCTGTTCGCAACTGCCCAAGGTGGAAAGGACCCAGCTATCCCTTGAAAGTCTCAGAAAGGGGAGGTGGATTCGCGGTTCCCAGGGGCCGGGGAACGGGAGCTGTTGCTGGATGGGTGCAGGAGTGACGGAAAAGTTCTAGAAGCTGGTGATGGCCATACCACGCTGTGAATTGATGCCGCTGAATTGCGTACTTTACAAAAGTAAATTTGATCCAATCAAAACTTCAAACTTCTAGACTTAAAACATCCATAAATAAATTGAAACGACAGGCACGGAGGAGGGACGTGGAGAATGTGGACGGGGAGAAGTGCCCGGAAGCGGGAGGGTTAGGAGCTGGCGCCGGCGGGAGGAAGGGCGGATGGCGGGCACCGGGGGGCCAGGCGCGGGAAGAGGCACCACCTCAGGGGCCAGGGGTCAGAAGCCGCCCCGAGACCCTCGCAGCCCCTCGGGGAGCCCCTGAGCAAGAGTGGACGACAACTAGTGTCGGGGGCGCTGGCCAGGGGCGAGGGGGTCACGGCCGGGCCGGGGAGCACGGGGGACCTCGCGACCGGCCGCTGTAGCCGGGCGCGAACCCGGAGACGCCCACGCGCCACGTCCAGGCCGCCCGCGCACGGCAGGGGGGCGGGGCGGCAAGAGGCGGGGTGCACGCGGGGAGCACTACACGGCCCCGAACCGGGGGAGCAGCTCGAGGGAGGGAAGGGCTGGTGCAGAAGGGAAGAATCAATGTAAAAATGCGCCTAAACCCCCAAAGGCATATGCATACGTCTATGTGTGCATATGTGTATGTGCATCTGTGTATATGCACATGTATGTGTATGTATATGCATAGGTGTGTGTGTGTGTACATGTGTATATACGCATATGTGTAGGCATGTGTATATGTATGTGTACATGCATATGTATATGTATGTTTGTATGCATCTGTATATGTGGTATGAGTGTTGCATGTGTGTATATGTATGTGTATATATGTGTATGTATATGTATATGCATTAATATGTATGTGGATACATAGATATGTGTATATGTTTATGTGTATGTATGTGTATATGTATGTGTATATGTGTGTATGGATATGTGTATATGTATATGCATATGTGTGTATATGTGTGTGTGGATTTGTATATGTATGCATATATATGTATGTGTATAAGTATATGCATATTTGTGTGTGTATATGTGTATGTATATAAGTAATGGCATCTGTGTACATGTGTGTATATGTATGTATATGCATTAATATGTATGTGAATACATAGATATGTGGATATGTTTATGTGCATGTATGTGTCTATGTATGTGCATGTACACGTGTGCAGTAAAAGTATCAACCCCTGGGATGATCAGACCCCAATTTCTGATAGAGGCTGGGATTGAGGGGCTGTAAGGGGTTCCAGCACTGAAATGTGTGTCTCCTTAGATGCACTACCGATAGGTGGATTTTTATTTATTGATACTTTTGCATAGGCACGACATATTTCATAAGGAGAAACAGAACTGATGGACAGATTGGTGGTTCCTGGACGCTGCCCAGGGAGCTACCACAGGCCCTGGCAGCTCTGCTGCAGGGATTGCCCGAGAGAAAGGAGCTCGGGGGTTCAACAGAAAACTTGTGCAGGATCCTTTGCAGCAAACACGGATGAATCCATGGATATGAAACATCCAGAAGAGGTAAATCCACAAAGATAGAAACAGATCACAAGTTGCCAGGGACTGGGGCAGGGGCGAGGGGTGCTGGCTAATGGGCACAGCCCTTCTGGAGTGCTGAGAATGTTCTGGAACTGGATAGAGGTGGTGGCTGCACCACATCGAGAATGACTTAAACACCGTTGAACTGTTCACTGCAAAATGGATAAAATGATCAATTTACTGTCACATATATTTTACCACAACAAAATAGAAATTTCATAAAAACAATAAAACTGATGTTGCTCAAGAACTACCCCCCACCCCGATTTGGCACTTTTGGGGTACCTTATAGCTCAAGGACCTTTAACTTTGCCCTGATCCTGAGGAGGTGCAGATCACTATCTCCAGGTGAGGGCACTGCCCCGTCACAGAGAAGATTCCGGAGCCACCTGCCCCCCACTTTCCCTCCTCCAGGCCTTGTCCATGCTGTGCCCTAGCCAGGGGGCCCCTCCCTCACTCCCCCAGGCCAACACCATCTCCTTCACCACTTGTCGGAGGCCTGGCCCAGAGCAGGTGTCAAGAAATACGTGAGGAATGAATGAGTGAGTGAATGAATGAATAGATGGGTGAGTGGGGGGCTCCATAAAATGGGGAGGTCACCCGGGGCCCATGTGCGAGCCCCAAAGACAGTCACCCCTGCACCCTCCAGCCGCAGCCTGTGCAGGGCTCAGGACACCGCAGGAGGGGCCTGGCTCAGGGAGGTCCAGCAGCCGGCCCAGGGGCACACAGCCCGGAACTGGAGCCAGGATTTCCCATCCACTCTGCTTGTTAAGGACCCCAGGCCTCCGATGACAGCCCACCCGGGCTCGGGGTCCACAGCTTCAGGAGACCGTGACAAGGGGTCCACACCCCCAGAACACAGACCAAGACCCAGAGGTTGTTCCCACTGGGGCCTGCGATCCCATCCGCCACATTGCTACAGGTCCGCTGAGGTTTTCCATTTCTTCTGGGGTCAGTTTTGGTCAATTTTGTGTTTCGAGGAATTTGCCCATTTCTTCAAGGTTTTCTAACATGTAGACATGCAGTTGTTCATAGTATCCGCTTATAATCCCTTTTCTTTCAATGGGGCTGGCAGACAGGTCCCCCCTTTCAATTCTGATCTTAGTTATTTGTGTCCTCTCTTTTTTTTTTTTCCTCTTTGATTCTACAGCCAAAGGATTGTTGCTTTTATTGATCTCACCACAGAACAAACATTTGGTTTTGTTGATTCTCTCTGTCGGTTTTCAGTTCTCCATTTTACTTATCTCTGCTTTAATCTTTATTATTTCCATCCTACTCCTTGGTTTGGGTTTAGTTGGCTCTCCTTTCTCTATCTCCTCCAGATTAGGTTACTGATTTGAGATCTTTCTTCTTTTTTATTGTGCTTTCACCATAAATCCCCGAGTGCTGCCTCTGCTGCATTCCATAAGTTTTGAAATGTTGTGTTTTTGTTTTCTTTTCTCAATTTCTTTTCTAATTTCCCTTGTGATTTCTTCTTTGACCCATTGGTTGAGTATATTGTTTAATTTCTAAATATTTATTTTTTTCCAGTGTTTCTTCTGTTACCAATTTCCAGCTTCATTCCCTTGCAGTTGGAGAAAATACTTTATATGATTTCAATATTTTTGAATTTACTGAGACTTGTCCTGTGAGCTTAACCTATGGTCTATTCTAGAGAGGATCTGTGTGCACTCAAGAAAAATGTGCATCTTGCTGTTGTTGGGTGCAGTGTTCTGTAGATGTCGGTTAATTCTAGTTTGTTTATAGCATTGTTCAAATCTTCTATTTCCCTACTGATCTTCTGTCTTGATGTTCTGTACCAAAATCTCCCACTGTTAATGTATTTCTCTCTTCAGTTACTACACTTTGGGAGCTCTGTTGTTAGGTGCACATATGTTTATGATTGTTGTATCTTTGTGTTGAATTGACCCTTTTATCTATATCTAATGTCTTTTGTCCTTTGTCACAATTTTTGACTTAAAATCGGTTTTATCTGATACTATTGTAGCCACCTGGGCTCTCTTGGTTAGTATTTGCGTGGAATATTTTTTCTCTCCTTTCACTTTCAACCTAGTGGCATGTTTGAATTTAAGGTGAGTCTTGCAAACAATATGTAGTTGAGTTATTCTGCCAATCTCTCTGCTTTTTGATTGTAGACTTTAAAGGGTTTACATTTAAAGCAGTGACTAACAATGGAGGACTTACTTCTTCTGTTCTGCTATTTCAACAACAACAACAAAAATCACAAGGTGGGCAAAGAAACTGGAAAAGATGGGCCATCGAAAGAACAAACTAAAGTGACACGAACCGTCAACGAGGAAGGTCAGAAAATGCACAAAAGAGACAAAGACTTTTACAAAAACTGTCAAAAGTGTGCTCGGAGAACTAGAGGAAAGCAGAGAACTGGGAGCACATTGATGGTGGGAAATAAAAGGTGCAGCCGCCAAGGAAGGAAGTTAGTAGTTCCTTAGAAAGTTGAGTGGGAAATCTCCGCATGACCTGGAAATCCCTCTCCTAGGTCTACACCCCAGAGATGCAGGCGGATGTCTGTACCTGGGTTCAGAGCAGCAAATTCACAACAACCGGAAGGCAGAAGCAACCCGAGGCCCACGAGCAGGGGATGCAGAAACAAAATGTGGTCCAGCACCCGGTGGAATATTATGAAGCCATGAAAAGGAGTGAAGTTCTGACCTATGTTAAACGTGGATGAACTTGAAGACACCATGAAGACACGCTGCTGAGTGGATGAAGCCAGACACACAAGGACAAATACTGTGTGATCTCACGTACATTAGATATCTAGGAATTGCAAATTCATAGAGAAAGATGGTAGAAAAGAGGCTACCAGGCTGGGGGACACAGGAAGGTGAGTTGTTGCTTCAATGGTATAGAGTTGCCACAAATGTTGGAACTTAAAAAGTAAAATTAATTTTTTTAAAAATGAAAGAGCATTGAAGATAACTCTCCTCAGCCTGCTGCTTGGCGTGTCAATTTATTTTGGGATTTTTTGATGTCCAGAATTTTGAAATAGTGTTTTCCTCAAGTTTACCAACGTAAAAACAATTGTTTGCCTTTTACTGGTCAAGGGCAGGTTTTTAAAATTATGATTATTGGGATAAAATGTATAAAATACAACATTTGCCACTGTAACCACTTTTAAGCATGGAATTCAGTGGTGCTGATTATATTCCTGATGTGCCACCATCACCAGCGTCTGGTTCCGGAACTTTCTCACCCTCCAAGCAAGCACAGCTGCCCGTCCCTGTGGTCACTCTCACCCTTTGCCGAGATGTGCATTCCTGAAGCTGCCCGGGCTGGTTGCAGGCCTCCTCTCCACGGCTTCTCCAGACCATTTGCTCCCAGCCCAAGGTTTCACTCCAGCCCTGGAGCTTCACCGCTGATGGGGCCCCTGCAGGGCCGGGCCCCCCTGCCGGTTCCCTCTTCCGGTGCTCCGGGATGCTGGCAGCCAGCCCCCTGGCTCCCCTCCTACAGCCGCCGGCCGATGGCATCACACAGTCCTATGACCGAGCTGGCAGGGTGCTGGGGTGGCCTGGGCAGCTGCCAGCCATGAGCTCAGCGGTCAAGCTTGGGGTCCACTCTGACCAGAGGCGTGGTGAGGGTGGACAGACAGAGCGCCAGGGTCAGGGTCAGCTGAGTCGGCTCCTGGCCCTGCCTGGCCCTCCCTCCAAGGGGGTTTGGAGCCAGCGCTGGGTGCGAATCCCAGCTCAGCCCCCTGGTGTCTGGGAGCTTCTGGCTTGCATTAATGACCCCCATAAACGGAGTGGGGATCGATGTTGAGCATGTGGGGTACTTGGTGACAGCTGCCCTCCCGGCATTTTAGAATTGATAACCGTTACTGTCATGGGTTATTGGGCCACGATGTCTTGGCTACAGGAGGAGTATAGGCAGCTCTGGGCTTGTTTGCTCAAAAGGAATATCCTTCTGGTGAACTCCTATTCATCTCCAAAACCCCAGCACCTATGCCCCTCCATCAGGAAGGCTTCTCTCCCCTTCCCTTAGGTTCCCCAGGCTGAGGGTCCCCCTGCTGGTCCCCCCAGACCACCCAGGGCCAAGGCATCCGGGCCTGGTTCTGTTTAAAGCCCCCCCACCCCACCCCAGGGCCACTGAAGCAAATCAGCCCACGCTGGGTGGCTTCCAACAACTGGAATTTGCTTCTCACTGCTGTGGAGGCCAGACATCCTGAATCCAGAGGTCAGCAGGGCCACGTTGCCCTGGAAGCTCCAGGGGAGGGTCTCCCAGCTGAGGGGGGCACCCAGTTCTGCAGCTCCAAGAGGTAGAAAGAAACAAACAATGGGAGAAATTCTGAGCACCTACTCCGAGCACTGCAACACGACGAGTCGGACGTTTTATCCCATTTCACACGTGGCAAAACCGAGGCTGGTTGGGGGCTTGCTGTGGCCCTGCGCCAGGTGCCTGCAGCCGAGCCCGGGCTTGCCCCCTGCCCACGCTCCTTCCCTCGGCGCCCGCTCCCCGCTGTTCGCGGCTGCATAGTGCTCCCCGCGTGCACACGCGTGTCTGCGGGCCCCGGCTCCTCCCTGCTGCGACGTGGGCAGCGTGGACATGAAGCCGGTGGGCGTCTCTGGGGCGGCTTCTGACCCCTGACCGGTTGAGCCTCTTCCCGAGATTGGCCGCCCCGGGATCCCCCTCCTTGAACCGACTGTTCTCGCCGTTCGCCCGTTTCTCTCTGCCCAGTTCTCCTTCCTTCCGTTGGTGTTGGCAGCTAAACCTCCTACGTTCCGGAAGCTTCTCCCCGTCAACCAAACCGTGGTGCCCGTCTCGTTCGCTGTGTCTCGCCCTTAGAATCTGTGTTTGGAGTTTTCACCGTCCAGGGGTGAAATCTCCCCACGGAGGGTCCGGGGTGACCCCCCTCCTCGGGAAGGGCAGGATTCTCCCTGCCCGGCAGCTGAGGCGGGGGCGCCCTCCCCTCGGCCCCCCGTGGTGCAGCGGGTGGGGGGTCAGCTGCGGGTGACTCAGCCGGGCCGGGCGCACGTGGCGGAAGTGGTCAGCGCGGCCCCGGGGTGGACGTGGGGGTGCCCGGGGGCCCCGGCAGGAAGTGGGTCAGCTGAGCCGGCATCCGGGCCCCACCCCCGACGGGGCGCACTGCCCGGAAAGACAGACGGGGGCGACCCCCCCACCCCTCCCGGGCGGCGCAGACCCCAGGTTCAGGCGGGTTCAGGCAAGGGTTAGGCCGGCCTCCGCCTGCGCCTGTTGAGCGCCTGCTGGATACCAGCCCTTGCTGAGCACGGGACGTGCAGCTCTGCCAGGGAGGGCAAAGGTCAGCGCTGGGTCACAGGAAACTGAGGCCCGGCGGGGGCCTGGGTCACCCACGGGAGCCCGGGTCACCCCCACCAGGGCTGACGGACGCCACCCCCTCCCAGTCCTCGGTGCCTTCCTGTCCCCGCGGCTCCCACGGCCCCGTCTGTCCGGGTGCCCCCGACCCCCCCCTCCCCTACCCCCACCCCCAGGTCAGCACCCCCATTGCGGGAGGAGCAGGGCGCACCCAGACCTCCTGCTCTCCCCGGGATCCAGACATGTCCAGGCAGGTCTCCCCCTTGAAGTCACTGATCTGCAAGAGCAGGAAGGAGGGGGTGGGAAGGTGGGGTGGGGGAGAGGAGGGAGGACTGGGGTTGGGATTTCCTGCTCGGACTTTGCCCCACTAACCCCCCCCCCAGGCCTCATGCACGCGATGTGTCCCGAGCTGATTTCAGCCTCTCCCCCAGAACCTTGGGTTTTGAGGGATGCATAGGAGTTCTCCAGGCAGCTGTGGGGCTTCCAGGCAGAGGGAATGGGGAGAACGTGAGACATCCTGAGGGCCACGAAGAGAAAGGACTTGGGGTTCAAATGCCCAATGGAGGAGCTCAGCTTTTTCCTGGGGGGCAGTGGGGTGTAAGAAGCAGGGAAGTGGGTGTGAGGGCTCAGGCTGGTGGGGCGAGTCAGGGCAGCACCCCAAGTGAGGCTGGGGGCGTCCAGCTGAGAGGGGAGAGACCCCCGGTGACAGGCCCCAGCCGGGCCCCTCCCAGGCACCCCCTCCAGTGAGGCCCCCCCCACGCCCACAGCTACCTGCACCCCCCATCCCTGCAAGGGTCTCCAGGCTGCCTGCTCTGCTGCGCCCCCCGCCCAGGGCAGCTCACGGTGGCTGTGACAGGGGGCGCAGGGCGACCACAGGGCTGGGGGCCCTCTGCACAGGGAGCCTGGCATCCCCAGGGTCTCCCACTCTCCTGGCCCCGGCCCCCCCCCCGCCCGCACTCCCTGCTGGCCCCGCACCCCTCTCCATCCCCCTCCACCCCCAGGATACACCAGGTGTGTTCTGGACGTGGGGTCCTGGGACTCCGGCTAACCACCCTCCCTGACCGGCTCCCTCAGATGCAGACGGGTCTCGGCAGGGAGCCCCGAGGGACGCCCAGGAGGCTGCGGGAGCAAAGGGGGTGCCTGGGCAGCCAGGAGGGCTCCCTGGAGGAGGGGGTCATTCCACTGCATTTATTAAGCAACTACTGTGCGCCAGGCCCCAAGGTAAGGCTGTAAAAGCAGAATCTCACTGAATTCTCACAAATCCAACAGCTGATGGAGGTGGGGGCACCTCCACCCCCGTGCAAAGACCTGGGTCCTGGGGGGCGTCAGAGAGGCTGCCCCCCCCCCAGACAAACCATTTTCCTGGTTTCAGAGGTTCTCCCTGCAGGCCCTCAGCCCCGGGGTTTGCCCCATGTGGGGACGGCCTGAGGGCCCCCGTCCACCCCCTCGGGCTCCCCATTGGTTTCTTGTCCCTCGGGGCCATGGACGCTGCCTAAGTGGGGGTCCTGCACGGCCTGGGGGTCCCCGTCCACTCCCAGCACCCCCCTCTGCCGGGTTTGCCTCCACAGGTGGAGAACAGGGGCCTGGGGCGAGCAGGGGGCTCTGGGCACCGACCCCCAGGCACCTCTTCACTCCACAGCCGCCACTTGCCTGGTGCCCGGCGCACCCCGAGGACAGAGCCGGGGACACCCTCACCGGAGGACACGCAGGACATCGGCTCCTCCAGCTGCTTTCTTCACCTGCTGGGGTGTCACACTTGCTTCCTCCAGGGCCCCCCAAGCCGAGGCCGCAGACCCCCTCCCCACCCGGCCCCCCTCCTCGTGCCCCCCATGTATTTGAGAGGCAGGCACTTCTGGGGGTCTCTGGGCAAATCAGGGGAAGGCTCAGGGGAGAAGGGTTGGGGGGGCAGCTCAAGGCTGCACTGGGCCCCTCAATATCGGGACCCCTGCACTGAGCTGTGACGGCTGTCCCAGAACTGGGGGACGGAGTCTCCCAGTGGGTGCCCTTGGGAAAGGCCCCTTCCCCAGATGCCCCCTCTGAGTGCCCAGGGCCCCCCAACCCTGCATGAACCCCAGCAGGCTCCCTCCCGCTCCGGCTGCCAGCTCGGGGGGGCCCCCAGCAGTCCCAGGGCATAGGCTGGAGCCGCGGAGAAGAAAGGGGATTTGTGCTGCGGCTCCCAAGGGGGCTTCTGCCTCTAGACACTGTATGGGGCAGGGAGGTCAGAGGTCAGAGGTCAGCAGTCTAGACAGGCGGCCGTGCTGGGCGGGTTTGCAGGGGCAGCTGTCAGGGGGTGCAGGCCACACCCTGCTTCCCGGTGTCCCCTCCGACGACAACAGTATCCTCTAGAGCCGGCCCTTCCAGACACCCACAGCCCCTGGCGGCCCCTCCTGTCCTCGAGGCTCCCTTGCCGAATCGATGCCATCTGGTGTTGTCCCCAGAGACCTGACACCCACCGGGGCACAGACCCTGCCCCCCAGCCGCCTCTCGCTGGGTCGCCCCATCCCTTCAGTTCCTGCTTTTTCCCGACCCTCCTCCCTGCCTTTCACTCTCATTGCATTTTCAAACCACACGTTCTCACTCGTGCTGCTGCCCTTCCTGATGGTGGGAGGGAGCAGCCGAGGGGGCAGACGCCCCAGCCCCTGGCCCTGCAAGACCCCCCCAGCAGCCTCCCGTCCGTGCCCCTCGGTCTGTCTTTCCAGCACATCGCCCACTGCGTCACCTGCTCCTCACCTCCCACGCTCTGTCCGCTTCACACCCATCCCTCCGCCCCTCCTGCCCAGCCCCAATCGGAGGAGACGGGAGACGGCCTGGGATCTGCTCCCCCTTCTCCCACCAGGAAATACAGGACGCAGACAGACGCGCTGCAGGGCGGACAGGCGAGCGCAGCCATGAGAGGAGAGAGAAGGCGAGAAGCAACAGCGGGAAACCAAAACCGGCAGGGGACGAGTGAAATGTTTAATGGACCCCGACTCAATCCAAACGGGACAGAATGTTCCACGTAACCGACGAGGACGAGATTCCGGCTCAGCACGATGAAGGAAGGTAGCAGTGTGGCAGGGACACAAAGATGACTCACATGCACTCGAAAATCACCAGACGATTCGCCATCTCTCCAAGCAGCTAAATCACTCGGGGCTGCAGACTCGGACGGCAGACGAGACGGGGATGATGGAAGGTGAGAACGTGGGGTCGGGGGCGCTGGGCCCCGGAGGCACCTTCCTAAGGGTGGGCTTAGCTCACCCCATCCCCTCCCCGAGCCCGGTCTGCTTTCTCCCTGAGTGCGACTTGGGGAGCAGCCCAAGACGGAGCCTGAAAACTGCCCCAAACGAGACCCTGGGGAACCCTGGGCCCCGAGCCCCCCAACTCAAAACAGCCCAACTTCTGCTCGGAAGAACTTGGCCGAGCAGGTGCCATGGATGCACCAGGAGCTGAGTTCGAATCCGGTCGTCCTGCCAGCCGCGGCCCATGGCCACCAGGCGGCCCTGACCCCGCATCACCCCCTGCACCCCCTCCCCAGCGGCTCAGCAGTCAGGGGAGGCTGGGAAAGGAAGGGAAACTTCAAGAAAACGGAACACGAAAAGCTCTCAGCTGTTTTCCAAGGACAGGGCACTGGGAAAGGCAACGCGACTCACTCAGAGTCGGATTCCAGCATGATTTTCGCTTCATGGAAACTGGTAAAACCACACTCTCTCCAAAAGAACAGAAAAATGTTTCCAAAATGCACGTCTTGCTTCCCTGGCTCCGTGCAGCTGCTGCCCATCTCCGCTGGGCGTCAGGGCTGGGCTGGATTTTCTGCACCCCGAGAGGCCCCCCTCTCCCCAGCTGGTGGGTTCAAAGCCGCCAGGAGTGAGAGAGAAATGGGCTCCTGAGTCCTGGGGACCCCTTGTGGCCCCTCCAAATGGGGAGACCCCACACCAGCCCTTGCACAAAAACGAGGGGCCTTGAGTCCAGTCCCCAGAACAGGTCACAGGGGACAGAAAGGACACTTGTGGCTACAGCGGATGTTTTCACCAAAGGGAATATAAAGTACTCTGTGCTCTAAACTGGCACAACTGCTCTTAAAAAGGGAATAAGAAAGAAAGAAAGAAAACATAACAAAGCCCTCCAGGTCCCAAGGTGGTCCTTTTGGGGTCACGGGGACAGGCAGGGATTCTTCGTGAGGCTTTTAGACTCGAGAAAACCCCGTCATGGACGCTGGGGACCCCAGAATCCCTTTTGCCTGCAGAACTGGGAAAGCCGGGAGAGCGGGCACCCCCTCGGCCACCGCAGCCCACGTCCCCGGGTGCAAAAAATGCCAAGCCGCTTCCTGCTTTGGGACAGAAAGCCAGAGCTTTCCCGGAGAGAAGAGAAGACGGGTGTGTGGCTCGGGAACACGGGCTCCACTTGCGTCACCGGCTGCCGGCTCGTCCCTCCCGGATGAGGCCTCAGCGTCCGTGGCGCCCGTTGGCCGTGGCCTCCTCCGACGGCTCCAGGAACTCCAGCATCAGCTCGATGATGACCCTCAGCGCCCGGCCCAGCTGCTCGGCGCTGTACGGCTTGCCCAGCGGGGGCACGTGCACGAAGGCCGAGCGGCCGCGGCTCCGGTACAGAGAGGTGTAGTAGGCGAAGTCACACAGGTACCTGGGCCGGGGGCGGCAGAGAGACGGGACGGGCAGTGGGTCAGCGCACAGGCTCACCGGAAGGCCCCCAGCTTCGCCCGGAGCCCGCAGGGCAGAAGGCAACTTCTCCCTCCCCAGGTGGGCAAAGAGGAGAACAGGCTGCAAACTGCACCCGAGGAGGCAGGTGGGCAGAGGGAGGGGGGCAACTGACACCCGAGAAAATCACAAATGTGTGAACTCCACGGGCTGAACTTCCCGGTTCTAGAATATTCCGTCAGGAAGCCACTGCACCCCGGTTCCAGGAGTAGGACTGAGGGTGTTGGCTGCAGCATTACGTGGGAAAACGGGAAAACAGGAGGCAGCCGTGCACCCAGGAACGGGGTGTGGCTCCCCAGGGGAACATTACGTAGCAAGGCACCCGGAGGAAAATGGGGGGCTCTCGAGAACGGAGTGACAGCGACCTCCCGGGAAAATGAATCCTAACAGGACTCCACCTGCATATACATAAAGCAAAGCAAAACCAAATCCTAAACCGGCACCCACGTTTTCTACACAGAAATGGGACCACGTGGGTGAGGAGATGCTATGACTTGAGTCTCCAGCTGATCCGAGTGGGTTGCCCGGGGGACGGAGAAGGCACAGGGTACTTTTCCCAATGAGCTCTCTGAGAGCAGAGCCCGGAATTATCTGTGTCACTTGAAATCCGTGTGCAGAAAGGCTGACGGTGACTTCGGTCATCTCTTCATTAGAACGGTCGGCTGGAGTTACCGCCCACAGCCTTGGATGCGGGGAAGGCGTTGATCGGAAAGAAGGCGGCCGTGGGTGGGGGACGTGGACAGACCTGCGGGACCCGCTGAGCCTCACGGCTCGCCCCTACCTGCCCGCGTCCTGCGAGATGCTCACGGAGACGTCCAGGCCCAGTGCGGCGACGCGCTGGCACACGGCGTCCATGTCGATGACCGAGTCGAGGCTCTCAGGCCCGTCCTCCACGCAGCACTGCGAGCCGGGGCAGAAGCGGCAGTTGTCCAGCCCCTGGTAGCCCTTGTTGTGCCCGCACTTCTCCAGTGTGACTGTGGTCGCCATGCCCGACACCCCCACGTGCACCACCAGCTGTGGTCGGAGAGGCAGGGATTGAATGGGGTCGCCCTGTGTGGGGTCTGCTTAGTGGGGAGTGGGGATCCCCCAACCCCCAGGCCAAGGAGAGGACCATATCCTCAGGGGACCCTCCTAGCATTACATGGTTTCTGTCTTCTTGCTGCTGGAACAGACCCTGCAGTCACTCTTGCAGAAAGGTATGCCAAGTGAAACATGTGAGAATGCGGGACAAAGAAGGTTGGTTGTGAAAAATTTGTTGGCCATTGTAACCAAATACCAGGAACAGTCTAAGTAGCCATCGATGGGAGGATGCCCGGTTAAATAAATTATAAGCTGCTACACAGCTGCTAAAATGCCTAAGGCAGTTCTATAAGGAACAATCTTCAAAACGTACGCCAAATACAAAAGGTAAGGGAGGCATAACTTCTGGGAATCTTATCTAAAATTAAGCAAAGATGCACAAAGATGTTCATGTCAGTGATATTTATAACAACAAGAAAAAGTATGAAAGCAACCAAAAACACCCAATGATATGGGAATTGTTGAATTATTTACTAAAAAATTACGCAGTCATTAAAATAGCACTAATGACCCAAGAAAATCCCCAGGATCAACTCTTCATAAAAAGCAGGACACAAAACTGAATGCGATTTACCTTCGACTATTAGTTACTGGCTCAGAACCCGTCTGCAGGAAGACATGGAAAACACACGAACATTTAAAATTAGGGCCACCGGCCACGTGCTCTCACATGGGCCCCGAGGGCCCGAACCGAGGCCGATTGGAGCCGAGACGCGGGTGACGTGGGGAGCAGACAGCGGGCTTCAGCGGCTCGGCACGAGTAAGCGGGTATGAGCCGGGCACCTGGCATGGCTGCCACATCCCCGCAAAGCCACGGGGCTGATTGTGCATCATGATTACGATTCCCAGCAGCTGCCGTTATTATCGTCCCCTCGTCACCATCACCCGTGAGGAAACGCGAACCTGCCCGGGCACCCGCAGCCGGGCAGAGGCAGCGGGACCCCAGCACCTTAACTCTCTCCCTTTCTAGAAGGTGCGGGTGTTTTAAAACCGTGTTGGCGCAGCGCAGTGCTGCGAACCTCCCCCGGGTGAAAGGGGGCGTCCACCGCGATGCGGCAGAAAGGAAGGTTCTCTGGCACCCCCAAGGGGCAGGCGACGGTGGACGGCTGGGTGGGCCGCCTCGAGGCCCAGGACCCCTGCCCAGAGAGCCCCCAGTGCACGGGGACCCTCCCCGGGGGGCTTTGCTGCCAGCCCGCGGCCGGGACACTCCCTGCGGATCTGAGGGGACACGTAAGGCCCCCGCCTGCCGCCCTCCCACCCCCCACCTTCCTTTTGGGACCCCCCCACTCCTTCCAGGGGGTCTGGGGGGTGCTGCCGACACCCCTGCTGCCAGGATGGATGTGAGGTCCCCAGGGATGGGGGCTGGGGGGTCCCCGGGGAAAAGGGGCTTCCTCCCCTTGGAATGGGGGTGTCAGCCAGGAGGGAAGGGCCTGCTGGGGGGGACCCGCCTCAGGGGAAAGGGAAGCTGAGGGGGAAAGAGAGAGAGAGAGAGAGAGAGACAGATGGAGACGGAGAGAGAGAGAAAGAGAGGGAGGGAGAGAGAAGGGAAGGGACGGGAGAGGAAGGAAAGAGAGAGAGAGGAAGAGAAAAAGGAAAGAGAGATACCGAGAGAGAGAGAGAGAGAGATGGAGACTGAGAGAGAGAGAAAGAGAGAGGGAGGGAGAGAGAGGGAGGGAGAGAGAAGGGAAGGGATGGGAGAGGAATGAAAGAGAGAGATATGGAGAGAGAGATATGGAGACAGAGAGAGAGGGGAGGAGGGAGGGAGGGAGATGGAGACAGAAAAGAGAGAGGGAGAGAGAGATGGAGAGGAAGAGAGATGGAGAGAGAGAGGGAGAGAGGGAGAGAGATGGAGATGGAGAGATGGAGAGAGAGAGGGAGAGAGGGAGAGATGGAGATGGGGGTGGAGAGAGAGAGAGGGAGAGAGAGATGGAGATGGAGAGAGAGAGATGGAGATGGGGAGAGCGTGGCGGAAACCCCGACCGCTCGGTGGACGCCCGCGTTGAGCTGGGCAGCGTCAGGGTCCGACGCCCCGTGGCTGTGCCCTGGTGTCGGGGACGGAGCCGCCGCTCACCTGGGGGCTGTGCCGCTCCCACAGGGCTGGGACCAGCGTGCGCACCGTCTCGTACTCCACGGGGATCTCGTAGACGTGCAGCTCCACGCCGTCCCCTAGGCCCAGCTTCTGCAGCTCCTGGAGGCGACAGGAGAGGGGGCGTCGGCGGACAAGCCGACCCGTCCTGCAGGCGGCCAGGCCTCCCCGGGCCAAGACGCCAGCCCTCCCGCCCCATCCTGTCTCCACGGAGGGGACGTGATGGCTGCGGGCCGGGCCGTGGCTCCGCATGTGGTCGAGCCTCGGTTTCCTCATCTGCAAATGGGGCGCATGGAAAGACTCCCCTTGCGGCGTCTCACGAGGGTCCAACGCGCCAGGTGTGCCTGGGCAATGTGAGACCTGGACGTCGGCTCCCTCAGACATGGGCTTTGACCAACGTGGTGCGTGCTCCGTGGCCGGTTCTCCACACGTTTTCAGATGGGCCGGCTCCTTGCGCAGAGCGTGAGGGGATTTTTAGGCGTCACGATGACACACAATCCACACGTGCGCGTTTTCCCGGACGGCACAATGATCCGACGTGGCCGTTCCGTGGCCCGAGACACACAGCAGGGTCCGATCCTGGCTGGACGCAGACCACGGAGATGGAGGACAACGTCTTGTGCTAAATCGATTGTTTTATAAAATATTCCATTTCTCCCCCAGTCGCTTTCTCTCAGGTGCTTCTACTACATTTCACCCTCAGGCTCCCCATTCATCGAGCCTCAGTTTCCCCGACTGTGAAGTGGGATCGGAGAGGCCCATCCTCCGAGGGTTTGGGGTTCCCAGAGGCGGAGCGGAGCTCGTGGCTGTGCCCTGAGGTCCTCACGTGCCGCCCACTTCTCCTGCCTTCGGTGGCTCCCAGGGGACGAGGTGTTGGCTCCGGGACCCTCGTTCGCTCGCCCACGGCCTTGTGGTTTCTGCACGTCTCAGTCGTGACTTGGAAAAGCCACAGCAAGCAGGGGCCACGTCTGGGGATTGTCGGTGCGTCCGTTTTTTGTCAAATATGTTGTTTTTTGGGAATGGCTATGGGATATGCCCAGCTGTTGTTTAGGAAACTGGCTCAGAGCCCCCGGACCAGACGCAGCCCTGAGCCCTGCTGGCCCCTCTCCTGCCCCCACAGAGGCCACAGGATTTTCCAGAACCTGAAGCTGCACCGAGCCCCTTAGCAGCCCCCACCGTCCTCAGGGCCCCCGAGAACAGCCCCCCTCGCTGCCCCCTCAGGCCTTAGGACATGCTGTTCCCACTCTGGCTGCCCTTCCTGTCACTTCCCAGCCGCCTCTGTGCTCAGCTCCCGGGAGGCCCTTCCCGGCTCCAGCTCCGCCAGGGTTGAACTCTGCCCCCCGACCCGCGAACGAGGCCCTATTTGAAAAGGGTCTGTGGCGGTGCGACTACTTAACACGGGGACAGTCCCAACCCAGTGCAACTGCTGTCCTACAAGGGGAGGGGATTTGGACACACACGGACCAAGAGAGATGACAGTGAGGGATGGAGGCTGAGTGACGTCACGGGCCCGGAATGTTCCGCCACCACGGTTGGGAGAGGCACAGACAGGCTCTCCCTCAAGGAGGCTGTGCGGCCTCTGAACACTGAGGCCATCGCATCCCGCGTTCAGCCACCGGCTCATCACGGCCGCCCCCGCGGCTACGCATCAGCCCGTGCACACGAGATGACACGGGAGGCGGCTCCTTCCACCGGCCGGGGGCAGGCGCACGGCAGGTGCACACGTGCCAGCCAGGAACGAGCTGCCTTGCAGGGCCCTGCGTGACCCGGGGGTGCCGGACGCCCAGCTGCAGACACGGTGGGACTGGCTGCACCGAGACCCCGTCTCCTTCCCATCCTTTCCTGCACGTCACGTCACTCCTCACTGTGCACAGGCGGAAGCAGCCACGGCCCCTCAGCAGACGCACAGACGGACAGAACAGGGCCCAGCCACACGATGGAATATTACTCAGCCATGAAAAGGAAGATTCTGATCCATCCGACGACACGGTGAAGCCTGAAGACGTGACGCAGAGTGAAAGAAGCCAGACGCCGAGGGACACGGGCTGTCCGATTCCACGTATGTGAAATATCCAAGCCAGGCAGCTCCGCAGAGATGGCCGGAGGTTGGGGGTTGCCGGGGGCCTGGGGGTCGGGCTGCCGAGGCTCGGTCAGGGGCGACAGGAGAGTTTGGGAAGCGGGAGGTGGTGACAGCGACACGTGGCGTATTTGAAACGAACGGCTTTTGGGGGCAGATCCTGAAATATCAGTGGATGAAGCGATCTGACGCCTGTGATTTGCTTCAAAACAAGAGAAAAAGCCCCGTTAGAGTCCACGTCGCGTGGAAGGCTGTGATGAAGCAATAACCACCACGGACGGTACAAAGCTCGAGGGAGTGGAGAAATTAGAGCGGAAAAGGTGCAGCCGCTGTGGAAAACGGTTTGGCGGCTCCTTGAAAAGTCAAACGTGGAATCACCCCACGACCCGGCAGGCCCGCTCCGAGGCGTGAGCCCGACAGAACCGAAAGGGACACAGACGGACACTGAACCCCAATGTCCATCGCAGCGTGTTCCCAAGTGCCAGAAGGTGGATGCGACCCGAGTGTCCATCAACATTTGAACGGATGAACAGATGAACGGAACATCCCCACAGGTCTGGCTACACCCGCTGGGGAGGCCACAGTCCCCTGCCGTCCACACGTCCTCCCCAGACCATGACAGACACTGAGCCTCCTCCTTGGAGGGAGACACACCCGCAGCCGGGGACCCCGCGGGAACCATGCCATCCCCTTCCCCAAGAGCTGCCCTGGGCCGCTGCAAAGCAGGGTCTGTCCTGGCTCACTTCTCCCACCCCCCAAAAGTGCCTAGAGCCCACCCAGGGCCTAGGACTGAAACATGGGGGGCAGCGGAGATGGAGAGAGAGGGACAGAGATTAGGAGAGGGCAAAAGAAGGGGAGTGAGGCAGAGAGACCCCGAGACAGAAGGAGGGGCCCTTCCACAGGTGGGCGGCTGGAAAATCAGCCGGGGCAGGAAGCAACTGCGGCCGACGCTGCGTAACAAAAAAGCCCGTCTGCGGTCCGGGCGGCAGACGTGGGCATTCCCGAGGAAACCACACTTTCTCGGGCGTTGGACTCGATTCCCCCAACATGACACTATTGTAACAGGCAGGTCAGCCTCAAGCCGGGGCCACGAGGAAGGGCAAACAGCAGCCCCCACAGCCCCGTGGGCACAGGTGGGATTCCGGGTCCGCAAAGTTCCGGAGCAGGCGAAGCGCCAACAGCGCAGAGCTCTCCATTTTGCCGGGAATCCCTGTGAAGGGGCATGAGGAAGGGGGTGCTGGAAGCTGGGAATGTTCTAGATCTCAGTTCAGGTACAGGTGACGGCGCTGCATACGCATCAAATTTCACTGACTTACACAGACGTGCACCCCTCGGTTAGACTCCGTGTTTTGTTTTGTTTAAAAAATGGGGGAAAATCCAATTTTGGATGGGTTGGCACCTTTTTAGCCAAGGACTCTCTCTTCTTGTTTATAAACTTCAGGAGGAAAACAGAAAGTCTCCCACGGACAGTGCTGCTGAGATGGGGCCCGAACAGAAGGGGACGTTTCCCTGCCGAGCCGAGTGATAAAGAGGCGGCCCTGCCCTGCCACCCGGAGCCCCAAAGCTGGAAGGGATTTCCAAAGATTCCCAAAGATTGTTTAATTGATTTTCCTTCTATTTAGATGCAGATCACAGCGTCTGGGGCCCAGGAACTCAAACACACGCCTTTGTGTCCACTCAGCTCGGCAGAGGCCTCGTCTGAAACCCACACAAAGCCAGACACACACGTCTGCAGGAATGCACAGCTCCTTTTTGTCCGGGGCCCCCGACACGGTCTCCTGTGCAGAGTCCCGGGGACCCCATCCCTTCATCCTGCTCACAGAGTAGCAAAAAAATATATAATAATAAAAAGAAAGCAGCCCAGACTTTGGGGTCCAGTGTCCCAGCTGGGGGGCTGACAGACGCAGTTTTTAATTGGGATTTTTCTCCAGACCCAGAGTGGGGACAGGGGACGTTTCTAATCGGGCAGCCCACGGGCTGGGATTAAGCCGAGTTTGTCTTGTCTGTGCACATCTGATTGCGAGGAGGAGAAAACCTCTCCTTTCTCTCTGTCCATTGCTCCCCAAGTCTGTCGCTCCCGATGCCGTCCCCCAAGTCTGGCAAAGAAACTGTGATGGCCTTTCAAGCCGAAACCCCAATCCTCAACCCTTCCTCCCCCAGCTTCCAGGAGGCACGCCCCCAAAGGGCTAAGGGACCCCCCAATAAATCCCTGCCCGGGCCCCCAAAGCCTGAGACACACCCACCAAACACCCTGGGGAATCCCAGCGTGGGGGTCAAGCTGTGGCCCGGTTTGTCTCTGACTAAACAGGGGGCTCCCGGGCATCCAAGAGTGAGCCCCATGTGATCAGGCGATCAGTGATCTGGCCGGGACATGGGGCCCTCAGGGGCTCCACCGCCTCCTGACCTCAGGCACCCCCTCGTCTCTTCAGGGCTCAGTTTACTCATCCATAAAGTGGGTGCAGGAACAAAGTGGCCTACCCTGGGGGGCTGTCGGGGGCGTTGGGGACACAGGGGCCCGCAAAGCGCTCGTAAGACTGAAACGCTTCACAGCAGGCCACACGGGGACACTCTCTTTGTAGTGGACGCTTCTCTTTTGCTGGGCCAGACACTCCCAGGGTGCAGGGGGACCCCAAGCCCAACTCCTGCCCCCGACCTGCTTACCTGCACTGCAATCCAGCTGGCATTCACAGTGTGCTCCCCAAAAGGACCGAACCCTGGAAAAGCAGCAAACGCAGATGTCACACGGGATGGCCTTCCAAGCTGGCCCTGGGCTGGGAGAGGGTCAGGGGACTGTGGGGAGCAGCTGCCCCCCGAGAGAGCATTGGGGGCCGGGTCCAGAGTTCTGGGGTGCCCTTCAGAGCTCCCCTACCCACCCCAGCCTGGCCCCACCTCTGCCAAACCAAGAGAGTTGCCAGAGCGGCCTGCTGAGGTGGTGGTCAGCGAGGGGCAGGAGTTTCCCAGGGCACTGAGGCCCAGAGAGGCCAGGCCAGCTGCCCGACGCCACACAGCAAGAGGCCCAAGCAGTCAGGATTTGCACCCAGACCCCGTGAGTCGCGGTCCCACTGCCTAAAAGTAAACATCTCCAGGAGAGGCCGCCCCGGCCAGGCGGAGGGCAACGAGTGGGCTCCGGGTCCCGGGAGACCCCCTTCACCTCCTACAGAGACCAGGGTTCGAGTTCCAGCTTAGACACTTCCAAGCCGGGTGACTGCCCCGAGCCTCAGTTTCCCCCTCTGTAAAACGGAGCCGGTGGGGATTTACTGAGCTCTTCCGAGGGCCCTGCCCGGCCTGGCACAGGCTCCTGGGCGGTAGTGAGCGCTCGGGCCGGCAGGGCGCGGCTTCTTCTTTCTCGTCCCGCGGGGTCCCGGGCCAGCCCCTGCCCTGCCCGGCCGACCCCTGCGGACAGCGGGCGACCGTGACCCCTGACCTGCAGCCTGCGGAAGTGGCGGCCACGTGGCCCGAGGCGGAGCCTCCGAGGGGAGTCGGTGACGGCGGGGGCGGGGCTGCCCCACAAGGGCCCGAGGACGGGACCCCAGGGCGCGGGGCAGAGGCCGGGGGCGCCTCTGTCACCCGGGACACCTCCTGCCCGCACTGGGCCCTTTGTCCCCGGGGGCGCGGGACAGGCCGGCGAGGAGGGGGGCCCGGCGGGCGCAGCAGGTGTCCCGGAGGAGGGGCGACCCCACCGCGGCAGGAGGGACGCCAGAGCGGCCTGCGGGCTCCGGCCACCGCCCCCTGCGCCCCCGGCCCGCCCCGACCCCTGACCCCTGACCCCCGACCCCGGACCCCCGAGGACGCCCGGGCCGAGGTCATCCCTGGAGCCCGGGACGACTTTCAGCGCCCGCCCGCGCCCGCCCGCGCCCGCCTACCCGTCACCACCACCGCCTTCCGCGGCCGCTCCATGGCCCGCTCGGGATCCGCTGCCCGGCTGCGTCCCGACTGCCGCGCTCGCCGCCGCCGCCGCCGCCGCCGCCGCCGCGGGGCCCCGGCAAGCCCCGCCCCGGCCCCGGCAAGTCCCCGCCCCCGGCACCGTCCCTGTCCCGCCAAGCCCCGCCCAGACCAGGCACCGTCCCAGTCCCGCCCCGCCCCCGCCAAGCCCCGCCCCGGGACCGCCCCTGCCCCAGACAAGCCCCGCCCCCGAAAAAAGCCCCGCCCAGACCCCGCCCCAGGCCCTCCCCCTTGGTCGCCACCCCGCCCCTTGCCCTCTCTGCCCCGACCAGGCCCCGCCCCCTGCTCGGACCCGCTACAGAGCCCGCCCCCGGACCAGCCGCCCTCTGCCTTCCCCGCGACCGCCCCGGCTAGGCCCCGCCCAGGGCTGGCCCCAGACCCCGCCCCCATCACAGACCACGCCCAGAGCGCCACCAGGGCCCGCCTCCATTCCCGCCCCCGGCCGGCCCCTGAACCTACCCGGGCCTCTCGCCCCGGCGTGCGCGCCCCCGCACCCGAGACGCAGCGTGCGCGCACCCCGGCGCCCCGCCCCCCGGCCTCAGTTTCCTCACCTGTGAAATGGGGACAGCCCGTCGCACGGGGGCGGCCAGGCGCGCGGGGCGGGGGGGATTAAAACGGAATCCCAGCCCCCCAGTTGCGGGGTGCCAGAAGGTCCCCGCCGCCTCCGGGCCCTCGCACGTCTTGTTCCCTCTGCCTGGAACCGCCTGCCTTTCCCCCCTCGCCTCCCAGGCTGCAGGCGAACCCCGACCCCCACCATCCTTCTCCCAGCAGCGGCCACAGTGCGAAACCAGCCCCTTCCTATTTTCTGCCTTTCTGTTTTATTTCCCATTTCTTCCCAGTTGGGTGTCAGGGCTCCAGGGCAGGGAGTGTGGCCAGAATTCCTCCAGAATTGGCCACGAGTCTCCGGCCACGGCCTCCAGGCCCCGCTGGACCTTGGCCTTGGGGCGCTGACGTCTCCTTCCAAGCAGCCCTGGCCGCGGCCCCCAGTTCGCCGGGAGCCAGGGGGGTGCCCAGCTGCCCGGCCGGCCGGGGCAGAATTCTCTGGCAGATTTGGCTGCAGGTCACATGCTCAGCTGCTAATTTGGTCTCTGGCAGCTCTGATAGAATTCAGAAAATCTGAGCGCCTGCAGGGCTGGGGGGAGAGGACAGGCCCTCAGCGTCACCCAAACTCGGGTTCCTGAACCCGCCTGTGTCCCAGCGTCTGGCTGGGGCACACGCGGTGCTGGAGATCAGGGATTGCAGGGTCCCCTGTGAGGCTGGCAAAAATGGGAAAGGGTGTCACCCAGTGCGGTCCTGCCCCCACACCCCACACCTGCCCGTGCCCTCTTGGAGGGGAGCAAGAAGGTTACATTAAGAAGTCAGAGGGGTTGAGGGATTCCTGCCAAATGGGTGCCAGGTCTCTGGGTGGAGGGACGGAGACGTTGGGTGATGGAGGGAGGTGATGGCGGAGAATGTCATCAATGCCACTGAATTAGATACTTGGAAATGACTAAAGTGGGACATTTCATGCTGTATGTATGTTGTCACATAATTAAATTTTTTTTAGTTAAAAATTCTGTTTTTAAAGTCAAGTGGGATAAAATGGGGCACCGCTGTGGGAAACGGGCAGTTGCGAAGAAGGTAAATGCAGCGTTAGTTACCAGCCAAGGCGGGGGGTTCCCTGCCTGATGTGCTCAAACGACCAATTCCTGAGACACCAGGTTCAAAGAGAGAAAGGGTTTAAGGCTGGATGCGAAGCGGGAGAGCAGACAGCCAATCAGACCAAATTTGTCCCCCAAACTGCAGTAATTCTCATAGTTTTATAGCATCAAAAGATGGGCAGCTCCCCCCTACGTGGGACCCGACTCCCAGGGGTGCGAATCTCCCTGGCAACGCAGGACATGACTCTCAGGGATGAATCTGGACCCAGCATCATGGGATTGAGAACATCTTCTTGACCAAAAGGGGGATGAGAAATGAAACGAAATAAAGCTTCAGTGGCTGAGAGATTTCAAATGGAGTCTAGAGTTCACTCTGGTGGACATTCTTACACACTATATAGATAATCCTTTTTAGGTTTTAATGTATTGGAATAGCTAGAAGTAAAAATGTGAAACTATCAAACTCCAACCCAGTAGCCTTGACTCTTGAAGACGATTGTGTAACAATGTAGCTTACAAGGGGTGACAGTGTGATTGTGAAAGCCTTGTGGATCGCACTCCCTTTATCCAGTGTATGGATGGATGAGTAAAAAAATGGGGACAAAATCTAAATGAAAAATAGGGTGAGATGGGGGGCATGATTTGGGTGTTCTTTTTTACTTTTATTTTTTATTCTTACTCTGATTCTTCCTGGTATAAGAAAAACATTCAAAATAGATTGGGGTGATGAATGCACAACTGTAAGATGGTGCTGTGAACAGCTGATTGTACACCATGGATAACTGTATGGTAAGTGAATATATCTCAGTAAAACTGAATAAAAAAAAAAAAAACTTAAAGAGTTCAAAAAAAAAAAGAAAAAAGATGGACGGGTTTTAGGATAATGAGTACAGTGATCCCAGCTAATGTAATTAGAAGTGATCTAAGTTTTGGGCATGCGCAGGTTGATGACATGCTCAGTCACAGAACGTATGTAAGAAAACGGTGGCCTTAGCATGCTGATGGGTGTGAATTTTAGTGTTATAACAAGGTAGAGATGACATGTAGGTTGAAGTCTAAGCTACCACGCATGTCAGGCAGGCTCATTTTGGTTAGACCCAGCTCTGGTTATCAAGACAACTTTGGACTTGGGGTGGGTTAGTTCTGGGCTGACCCAAGACCCTTCACTAATAAACATTAGGGGCTGACTTCAGTGATCATAAGACTCTAAAGTTGGAAAACCGGATAAATGGGTACAAGTAAAGGTCAGTCACAAGGTTTTACAATCACAAGGGCACAAGATAAGGCTGTACAATCATTATCAGCGATTCGGGCAGCTGGGTGACAGTTCAAGTTTTGGGTATTTCCCCGTCTGCTCGAATGTACCAGAAAGTGAAAAGGAATCTCTCTGGAACGATTCGGTAGTCTTAATTCCCTAACTGCTGACTTCTTGGTTACGTCACCACGTGACCCCGCGATTGCACTCCCAGGTATGTACCCCAAGACCGGGAAGCAGGGGCTCAGCAGGCAGCGGCACGGCCAGGTTCCAGCAGCCAAAGGTGGGTAAGGAGGAGCTGCCCCCACCTCCAGGGCAGGGGACAGACGGAAGACCCTCGCCCTTAGCCACGCTGTCCCCACAGAGGCTCGCGGAGGCTGGGGACACAGGGAGGGGTGAGGCGTCTCTGCTAGGGGCTGTGGGGGGTGAGAAGGCGCCCTGAGGGCCAGGCCATCCCCACCACTGGACCGAGTGACCACAGAGGGACAGAAGGACAGAAGGAGAAAGGTATGGAGTCACGTAGCAGTTGCCTGGGGCTGGAGGTGGGTGCAGAGTGACAGATCGCCGGCCCAGGGTCTCCATTTGGGGCGGTGAGAAGGTTCTGGAACTGGATAGAGGTGGTGGTTGCACAACACGGTGAATGCACTTGATGTCACCAAACTTTACACTTTAAAATGGGTAAAACGGTAAATTTCATGTGTATTCTATCACAATTTTAAAAAGCCAAGGATCGACCAGCGTTTATGGCATAAAAAACACATTAAGAGAAAGTCAGAAAGGCACACGCATGTGTTTGCAAACGCAGGAAGGACCAGCATGAAGTTTCTTGCTCCCCCAGGTGCCTCTGGGGGAGAAACTGGGAAGTGGGGGTTAGGGGAGACACCTCCTGTGCTGGTTCGAAGCTGTGTGTACCCCAGAAAAGGCCGTGTTCCTTTAATCCATTCCTGCGGGTGTAGACCTGTTGGGGGTGGGAACTTTGGATTAGGTTATTTCAGTTGGGGCCTGTCCCAGGTGGATCTTAATCCTCTCACTGGAGTCCTTTACAAGAGGATAAAGGACAGAGAATTCCAGAGAGGCTGAGAGAGGACTCACAGAAGACAGACAGGAGGCCCTGAAGCCAGACGCTGGCAGCCACGAGATCTGGGAGAGAAGGATCAGACGCTGCTGCCGTGTGCCTTCCAGGGTGGTGGAGGAGCCCTGGGTGCTGGCAGCCTGTCCTCGGAGACGGTATCGTCCTGGTGATGCCACGAGCTGGACATTTTCTCGGCCTCAGAACTGTGAACTGTCGGCTAACAACTCCCCGCTGTGAAAACTGACCCATTTCTGGCATATTGCATTTCGTCACCTTTAGCAAACCGAAACACCTCCCAACAGCCTTTTGCACCATGTAGACCCATTAGCAACTCCGAAATAAAGGATGTGTGCTTCGTTTTTCAGAAAAGTGCAGCTGGAGTTGTATAACTTTTTGTTTTGAGATAGTTTGAGATGCATAAAGCTGCAAATATGGGAGCTTCTGTGTGCCCTTCATGTGCTTCACGTAATAACATCCAGCCAACCACGGCGACATCAGAGCCGGAAATGCTACCGTGTAACGTGTGGCTCAGGAGTCACACCTGATTTCCTAGGACTTCAAAAGCCGTTTTATTTGTCGAGAATCCTTCCTTTTAAAAATTTTAAGCCAGTTTTCTGAGGGAGAGGGGTGGGGCGGGCAGCAAGGATGGCGGTGGGAGCCGGCTGGGATTCAAATTCTGCTCGGATGCTCCTGTGCCCTGTGGCCCCGTTCCGAGCCTCCGTTTCCCCATCTGTCAGACGGGGACTGCTGTGGAGACTAAAGCGGATGTGTCACATTGTCACATGGAATCTCCTATAGGCAGCTGTGCCAGTTTGAATGTATTATGTCCCCCAAACGCCATTATCTTTGATGTAATCTTGTGTGGGCAGACATTATCAGTGTTGATTAGATTGTAATTCTTTGAGTGTTTCTTTGGAATGCACCCCACCCAACTGGGGGTGATAACTCTGATTGGATAGTTTCCATGGAGGTGTGGCCCCACCCATTCAGTGTAGGCCTTGCTGAGTTTACTGGAGCACTATATAAGCTCAGACAGAAGGAGCGAGCTTGCTACAGCCAAGAGGGACACTTTGAAGAAAGCACAGGAGCTGCAGATGAGAGAAAGTTTGAAGATGGCCATTGAAAGCAGACTCTTGCTCTGGAGAAGCTGAGAGAGGACAAATATCCCAAGAGCAACTGAGAATGACATTTTTGAGGAACTGCAGCCTAGAGAGGAACGTCCTGGATGAAAGCCATTTTGAAACCAGAACTTTGGAGCAGACGCCAGCCACATGCCTTCCCAGCTAACAGGGGTTTTCCGGACACCATTGGCCATCCTCCAGTGAAGGTACCCGATTGCTGATGTGTTACCTCAGACACTTTATGGCCTTAAGACTGTAACTGTGTAACCAAATAAACCCCCTTTATAAAAGCCAATCCATCTCTGGTGTTTTGCATTCTGGCAGCATTAGCAAACTAGAACAGTAGCATCTTTTACTTTCTGATGGATGGGCCTGTGTGTTTGGATTTGGAAACACGAGTGTGATGCATTGCTTAGTCAATCAACAAACATACTGGATGTCCGGTCTAGTTGACATGCTCTCCTGCCCACAGCACCTCCTTTCTCCCCATGCCATAGTTCACACTTACTGATGTGACCGAGGGGCTGCTGTCTGTCTGTCCCGCTGGACTGGGGACATGGGGGGGCTGGAGCAGGTTTGTCTCTGTCCCCGAACAGCTCTGAGTCCAGCACACACCAGATGCTCCTTGTATGTGCTGAGCTGTGCAAAGGCTGCCTCCAGGGCTTGGCCCCGGGGCTCTGGTGGCTGGGGCCACCCCAACCCATCACCACGGAGAACAGGTCCTCAGGTCCAGCCCCCGTGGTCTCCAAGCCTCCCTGGGTGTTGCCAGCTGCTGCTGCGTGGGCTTGGGAGGGAGGGAGACTGGGGGGGATGACCCCTGGGGACCCCACGGCACCCTATTAGGGCTCCTTCCTTTGGCCTCCACTGGGGTAAACTGAGGCCAGTCCAGAGTGGAGGTTTATAAAGGTTGCAAAAACGTCTTCAACTCCGGGTACCAACTACGAACGCCACCTAACCTCGTGCAATTCAGTTTTGACTCTAACTACCCGGAGTTATGGGCATAGCCCCCCAGCACCATCTGCACAAATGTAGGGGTTCCCACCACCCCTCAGGTTCGCTAATTTTGGAAGATAGCTCACAGAACTTATCAAAAGTGCTCTATTTACAGTTATAGCTTTACAGTTGTAAAAGGATTAAAAAAAAAAAAAAAGATGAGCCCCAAAGAAGATCCCAAGATTTTATGATACTGTTGGGGAGCCTTGGCGGGGTGGAGGTGCCGGGGGGGGGGGTCTCTGCCCATGCACATGGGGCTCTTGAAAGGTAGACACATGCTTTTCCCTCCACCTGTGCCACCCCCTCAGCATTCAATGTCACACACAGATTCCAGACTGGAAGGGTCTGACGTTTTTATGGCCTTTGGAACATAGTGCCATCTTTTTTCCCCACTAAGGAAATAGACATCTACCGGTTTCACCACAGCCTTGCCAGCAATGGGTTTTACATTTTTTTTCTCTTGCTTTCTTTTTTTAAGTGGAAGGTAGGACATTCTCGTTCATTCAATAGGTGCGTTGATCTGGATGCTTTAGGCTTCTGCTGACAGAAATACAATTTAAACTGGACTAAAAAGCTGGAGTGTAGGTTCAAGGGATTGGCCAGGGTAAGGACGGTGTCAGCATCAGGTACAGCTGGATCCAGGGTCGAACGGGGCCAGAAGTGGAGAGACGGCCCGTCTCTGCAGCCTCTGCACCTCTGCAGCCTCAGGGCAGGCCTCGGACTGAGCCCGGGTCACGTGTCCATGATGGGGCAGGGACGGCGGAGCAGCAGCCCCCACACACGCTCACGCCTCTGCCCCCGACCCAAGCAGCTTCGACGTGCAGACGAGCAGTTACAACGTGGCACAGGCCCAGGAGGATGGAAATCACGTAAGGGCCCGAAGTTCAAAGCATAAGACGGAAGTTTTAGCTTCCGGGGACCGTCATAGAAGAGTTCAAGGAGCAGGTAGGTACTCAGCGCCGGTTTTCCTGGCTGCTGGGGACAGAATCCAAACCCCAAGTGCATTAAGCAGTAAAGGCTAATTTCTCAGGCTCACGTAAATGGAAAGTCGTGTTGGCTTCAGGTATGGCTGGATCCAGGGGCTCGAACCACGACTCCCACCCCCGAGTGGCTTTGCTGACTCGGGGATGTCGGGCTCCCCCTGCACAAAGCTTCTTCCAGAAGATATAGCCTGGTGGCGCTGGGCTCTCAGTATCCTAGACACGCCCCATGGACCCGGCCCTCCGAGCTCCCAGTTCCCACCCCTTCCCGGAGCAGATTCTCACCAGCCTTGGCAGGTCATGTGCTCTTCCTTGTGCTCAGCCAGGGGGTGGCAATCTCTGGCCACCCTGAAACTGAAAGGGCGGACAACAGCTGCAGTGACCACAACCAATCACACGGGGTCGCCCAAGGAGAGTTTTCAGGGATGAATAGGAGTTTGCCAGTTGCCCAAAGGGAGAAAGACTCTGTGGACAGAACGGGCTAGAGAAGTCAGGAAGAGGTGAGCCAGCACGCGGTTTTCCCTGTTCATTCTGTTTACATCCGGCAGCTCCCCCATCCCCACCCTCCTGGGGGCCTTCTGGATACCCCAGGGGCCCTCGAGTCTCGGGGGCGAGCTTCTGGGAGGGGGAAACCTACACAACGTCGAGGGACAGAGCTCACCAGTTCTCCGAGGCCCCCCGACATTGCCCCAGAACCCCTGGGCTCGCTCAGCAAAGGCTGCAGCCTGGAGGGTAAGCTGGGCTGGGGGCGGGAGCTGGGCACCCCCTGCCCATTTGGAGGCCTGAAGGTCGAGCACGGCCAGAGGACGGGACCCCCGAGGGCCACCCTGCCTGGCTCCTGGGGATTTTGGCCGCAATCGAGCCCACGATGGTTTGGCATTTACACTGCAGGCCCCTGGGAGCCTAAAGCGGTTAAATCAGTCTGCCTGATGACGAGTCCATCTTTAAGATGGTGAAAAACACAGGTTTGTGTCAAATGAAATAGTTATTATTTTGACAAGCTTTATTTTAAGAATAATTCTGTTTCGTAGGAGGTTTAGAGACAGTATTGAAGATCTTTCTGGTAACTTAAGGTACGCAGGTCTGTAAAGTAGCCAGAATGTGCTTTGTTAAGGAAAGGTATGTAGTTTGTCCTAGAGAATGTGTAGGAAAAAAGCCTGCGTGAATGTGGAAAGTTCTGGAGGTTTATGGAAATGAATTTCGTTTGTCGTGGTCAATGCTGACCAAAAATTGGATACGCTTGTTTATAATATTTTCTTAAGAGTGTTTGCATCAAACTGTGTATTCGTACAAAACTGGAGTTTAGTTTTCACTCTGTTAAAATAATGCAATTGTTGGTTAGCTCTTAATGAAAGGTTATAAAAAGTTTTTCTTAAGCATCTGAGTATTCTGCATAGAAAACAAAGATTCTGTCATATCAGAATAATCTCCTTGTTGATGTTTTTGTTAACCTCATCTTTTATCTTAGAAGACAAGACTTCTCACTTTTAAAGGAACTAAGTCTTCTTACAGTAACATTAACTCCTATTTTACTTTTTGTTACTTTGGTTAAATAAGGAACCAAATATTCTTTCATAGTAACCCCATTTTTTCATTTAACATAATGTTCAAACCCAACAACTTTTGACATTTTGCTCTCCCCAAATCGAACCCTAAAGGATATGTTTTATTTCAACCTGTTGCAAAAGATTTGTTCTTCCACGTTGTAAAAAGGAGGTGCTAAAAAGTTTAATATTAGGAAGTGTTTGGGAAGTGTTATAATAATTAAAAGGGATTTTCTAAACTTCTGTTAGTTAAATTTTTTATGGGTGAAATGTTATTCATACTGTCCTAGTTTGCTAATGCTGCAGAATGCAAAACACCAGAGATGGACAGGCTTTTATAAAACGGGGGTTTATTTCACTACACAGTTACGGTCTTAAGGCCACAAAGCATCCAAGGTAACACCTCAGCAATCGGGTACCTTCACCGGAGGACGGCCAGTGGTGTCCGGAAAACCTCTGTTAGCTAGGAAGGCAGCTGGCGTCTGCTCCAAAGCTCCGGCCTCAAAACGGCTTTCTCCCAGGACGTTCCTTTCTAGCAAGCTTGCTTCTCTTCAAAACATCACTCCCAGCTGCACTCTCTTTCTTCCCCCCAAGTCAGCTCATTTATATAGCTCCACCGATAAGGGCCCACCCTGAATGGGCGGGGCCACGCCTCCATGGGAATATCTCATTAGAATCATTGCCCACAGCTGGGTGGGGCACATTCCAAGGAAATCCAACCATCACCAAAACTTCTGCCCCACACAAGACCACAAAGATAATGGCATTTGGGGGACACAATACACTCAAACCGGCACACATACATTTAAGGGTTGTGTAAAATTCCTAAAGACTTGACAGTGTTCTGACATCCATGTTACGTCCTTTTGCTGATCTGCTTGATGTTAGACAACAAATATTCCTGAGAGAAAGTTACAGCTCATGGAAAGGACCAAATTTCCTCGTCAGTTACACTACTTTGCCCTGATGCTTC
Source organism: Choloepus didactylus (assembly GCF_015220235.1). Lineage (NCBI taxonomy): Eukaryota > Metazoa > Chordata > Mammalia > Pilosa > Megalonychidae > Choloepus > Choloepus didactylus. Next base: position 1,630,581 of record NC_051331.1, on the reverse strand, counting down.
TCTAAAAGTACACGTGGTCAGCTAGAGTCAGCGCCTCATCTTCAACAAAAAGGGACTTTAAAAAACAAGCAAGAAAGTCCGTCTACTGCGATCTACCTGCTGATTAACACAACCTTGGTAAAACTGAAAAGGTGAGATGGGACCAAACTTCTGCTCTGTTCTGCGGTTGATGATCTCAATATAAATTAATTGCCAACTGTTTTTATTTCTGGAAATAGTTCCATTCAGAAAATGCTCGTGGGAATTAGGACCTAGAGTGCAAGCTCTTGCAGCAGTCACGTTCGTTCCTAAATTTTGGGTGTGACCGGGTAACTCCTTGGTACTGAGGGCAGCAGTTTGGAGCTCTCCAGTTTGGAAGTGCTGAAGGAGTGCTGCTGCAGAAGGCAACTGACGAAGACGCGGGAAAAGGGATCAGACCTCAATTGGGGATGTGAATATGGCTGATCAGGTTAGGACTAAGGAGAATCAGAACCCAGGGTGGAGGGAGACATTGTCTGTATTTGGGGACTTTAATTTCTGCATTAGACCAAAGGAAAAGAGATTTATTTTGCCCAATTGCTAAATTTTCCATGGCAACCTGTCTGATTTAACCTGCCGGGTCAGTTTCTTTGGAAACCTAATTCAGCTTTATATGACATGGAATCTAGAATAGGGAATGATATCTTGGTATTCTGTACAGGCTGATGTAGTACCTTGATGCACTTCAGAATGTTCTGGGGCATAAAATGAAAAGGGATTTGCAAGGTCCCTTGAGGGCCTGGGGAGAGAAAGCCCCAGGAACCGTTAAACTTCTGCACCTAGGGAATTCCTGCTATTCTCTCAGGCAACAGGGGCTCCAATTTAATAAGCCAAGTGTCCAATCCTGAGGCTTGCCCTTATGAAACTTGTTTCTGAAATGGCAAAGCTAAGCCTACTTATAATTGATGCCTGAGAGTCACCTCCTGGGAACCTCTTTTGTTGCTCAGATGTGGTCTCTCTCTCCAAATCAAACCCTGTAAATAAACTCACTACCTTTCCCCCTAAGTGGACATGACTCCCAGAGGTGAGCTCCCTGACATCAAGGGATTAGCAATAGATCTGTGATCAAAAGGGAGAAAATAAATAAAATTAAGTTTCAGTGGCTAAGAGATTTCAAGTAGAGTTAGAAGGTCATTCTGGAGGTTACTATTATGTAGGCCTCAGCCAAATTCTGCCAGCGCTGTTCCTAAAAATCTTAAGGACGCCCCAGGTTCTATTTAAAAGCTAGAGAAAGTTATTTCCCCAATATAACATAGTTGTAAATCACCTAATCATAATCTTTCTCCTTTTATAAGCCTATAATTTTCAATTTACGTATCAAGCTTATTTTTCAGAGACTTAAAGCCTCTGGATGGTTCCTAAGCCGGTTAAACCCTGAAACCCAGTTTCCCCAAGAATGACAACCAGTTTCATTCCTCAACCCATCATGCCGACGCTCCTTTTTCAGCATGAATAAGTTAGAACGGGTCTCGCCCAGATGATATCCCTCAAGACTGAAGAAATGGACAAACGAGAGGCAGGAGTATCCCAGAATTAAGAATTAAGATACGAGTATGATTCCTGAATCATCACAAGAATGCTTTTCTCCTTCTATGCCAAAAGCCAATACCAGAAATTACTCAAGTAGTCCCAGCCCTTGTTTATACTTTCTATGTAATGGCAACCACTTCACCTTCCCTTGCATCCATAAAAAACCTAAACCCCTTAGACTTGGGGAGGCAGATTTTGGGGCCACTAGGCCATCTGATCCCCTGCTTCGTGCTTAGCAATAAATTCTTTTCCTCTTTGAAGTGGGTGAAATGTTATTCATACATTTAAGGGTTGTGTAAAATTCCTAAAGACTTGACAATGTTCTCATGTCCATGTTACATCCTTTTGCTGATCTGCTTGATGTTAGGCAACAGTTATTCCTGAAAAAAAGTTACAGCTCATGGAAAGGACCAAATTTCCTTGCCAGTTACACTACTTTGCCCTGATGCTTCTCTAAAAGTACACATGGTCAGCTAGAGTCAGCGCTTCATCTTCAACAAAAAGGGATTTTAAAAAACAAGCAAGAAAAGTCCATCAACTGCATTCTACCTGCTAATTAACAGACCTCTGGTAAAGCTGAAAAGGTGAGACAGGACCAAACTTCTGCTCTGTTCTGCAGTTGATGATCTCAATATAAATTAATTGCCAAATGTTTTTATTTCTGGAAATAGTTTCATTCAAAAAACGCTTGTGGGAATTAGGACTTAGTGTGCAAGCTCTTGCAGCAGTCATGTTCACTCCTAAATTTTGGGTGTGTGACGGGGTAACTCATTGGAACTGATGGCGGCAGGTTGGAGCTCTCCAGTTTGGAGATGCTCAGGAATTGGTCATTTGAGAGCATCGGACAGAGAACCTCCCGCTTTTGTTCGGTAACTGCCATGGTAGGTTGAGTCATGTCCCCAAAAAGATGTATCTGCCTCCTCAGCCCTGGTACCCAGGAATGAGCCTCATCTGGGAACAGGGTCTTTGCAGATGTGTGGGACTGAAGGATTGTCATAAGAACGTCCCGGATTAGTCTGGGCCCTAAACTCAGGTCAGGTGTCACTGTAAGAGAGGAAGGGGAGAAGGCCACGCGGAGATGGGACGAGCTAAGGGACACCAAGGATGGTGGGCGGCCTTTGGATGCTGGGAGAGGCACGGAACAGACTGTGCCTTAGACCCTCGGGGGAACCAACCCTGCCGACCCGGGGCTGTGAGAGGATAAACTGGTTTCAAGCACCCAGTGTGTGGTAACCTGTCGTGCAGCCCTAGGAAAGGAATACATTTGCCTGTCTGTCTTGTTTGCCTCTGTCTCCCCAGCTGACGGGCTCCTAGGCCACAGGAGGGGCAGGCAGGTTTGTTCATTTCTGTATCTGCAGGGACAGGGACAGAGTAGGAGCTCCATAAATCCTTATCTGTTGCATGCCCGCGGCTGAAGTGCTTTTACATGGCTTAACTCGTTGTCCTTTCTGCAACCTCTGAGAGCAGCTTCTACTATTGTCCCCATTTCACAGTGGGGGTAAACTGAGGCTCGCAGGGGCGCGGCCGGGATTTCAACCCTCCAAAGGCCCCGAATGAGTATCAGTCACAACAGTGACCACTAGGAGACCGGGGACCCTCAGGGCGACCACCAGGCCCGCCCCAACCTCCACGGGGCCGATATCCCCCCGTCCGCAAATCGGAGGCAATGACCACCTCTGCCCACCACGTGGAGCCCTGGAGACCTGCGAGGACCTCGCACTGCGCATGCGTCCTTACCCACAAGGCCTCCGGCGCCGGAGCGCGTTGCTCCACCCCCTTCTGCGGCGCTCGCCGCAGCGCTTTACGGCCCCAGCCCTTGCTCCTCCGGCGGGAACTACGGCTCTGCCCCGCCCCTTCGCGTCTAGAAAGCCCCGCCCCTCTCCCCGCGGATTGGTTACGCGGCCCCAGAGTGCCATGCTGATTGGCTCACGTCGCCGCCACGCCTCTTCGGCCTAGTGTCGCGCGGCGGAACGGCCGCCGGCAGGGGCGCGAGCGGTGGCGGAAGTGACCGGTGAGCCCGGTTCCCGCCGGCACCATGGTGAGGGCCGGCCGACAGCGGGGCCTCGCGGGGAAGAGGGGTTGCCGCCGTGGGGGGCCGCGGGGACGGGCGCTGGGTTCCAGCGGGGAAACTGAGGCCGGCGGGAGCCGGGGCCGGGCCGCGTTCCCCGGTGAAGCCCGTTTGGCGGCGCCTCAGGGCTGGTCGGCGGCGAGACCTCCCGGGCCCCCGTTTCCACCGGGAAACCGACCCGGGGAGGGGTCGCCGCCCCCGGGGCTCGCAGCGCCTGCCTCGCTCACCCTCCCGGTCCACAGAAGGGGAAACTGAGGCCTGGGGAGGAAGCGGGGGTCGTGGAAGGCTTCCTGGAGGAGGGACCATGGGGCTCGGGAAGCCCCTGCGACTTCCCCGCTTCTGGGGGGCCCGTCCGCGCTCGGGCGAGTCTCCCCCTGCCCCGTGGGGTCTCGCGTCCCCGAGGATCCGCCCTTCTCTCTTGCCCTCCTGCAGGGGCCGAGGACGTGGCGGCCTGGAGGGGCTTCCTTCCCGTGCGGGGGATGTGGCGTTTCCAGCCGGGCCTGGGAGAACGGGCCGGCGGGTGCTGGGGTGGAGGTGGGGCGCCCCCCGCCCTGGCGGGGATACAGGAGGCCGGGGAGGGGCTCTGCAGCCGAGATCTGACGGCTGGGGCAGGTGTCTCCGGTGGCCCCGCTGCTGTGTGGGGAGGGGGCCCCGGGCCTGCAGGGCTGTCCTTACGGCGGCGGGACGAGGAGGTGGCCCCAGAGGCCGCCCTGGGCTGGATGTTGTGTGAGCGCCTGGAGGGCACCCAGCTCCCCAGGGCCTCTGTAAACTGGGTCCTCTCCACTCCCCGGCCCCCCAGCTGCCCAAACCCTTCCCGAAGGAGTCTCCCGAGCCCCCTGGGCATGGCTCCTGCCCTCTGCAGCCTCCTTCCCTGCCCGCGTCCGGCCTTCCCCGGTGCCTCTTGGGGATGCCCAGCATTGCTCCCCACCCCGAGGCTCTGGGGGCCCCAAGGGGTCAGGGCTGTGTCTGGCCTCCCCTGGCTGAGGCCTGCATGTCCGCCCACCCGGGAAAGCCGCGTCCCAGGGGTCTCTGGAGGAGGGGCTCCTTCCTGCTGAGGGGGCGGGGTCGAGGTCCTGGGGTCGCAGTGGGGCGAGTCTCGGGTCTCCCCGTGGGCGGATCTCATTTCTGGGACCCTCGGGCACTGAGCCCTGCACCTGCCACGGGCCCACAGCCCACCCTCCTGCAAAGCCTGGAGGCAGCCTTCGGCTTAGGCCATGACTTTGTGTTTTTAAGATGAAAAGAACGGATTTAAATTTTTTTGTGTTATAAAAATGCTATATGTTGGCTGTAAAAAAATCTGTAGTGGTGGAAAAAGACATTGAGCATCTTAAAGCTTAGTGGATCTGGGTGAATCTTACTAGAGATGTGGGGGAGGGCCAAGAGTGGGCGTGGGGTCTCTGCTTGCCCCAGGTCCAAAGTCACTGGTCTCTGCTTGCCTTCCAGCTGCCCCTGTCGCTGCTGAAGACGGCGCAGAACCACCCTATGGTGAGTGCAGCCTGGGGCGGCGGGGGGCGCGTGTGCATGGCGGGCCCCCCTCGTCGCCCCTCCTGGGCGCTCGCTGCGAACGCGGGGGGCTGCCCTGCCCAGACAGGGTCGCCGCGTCTTCTTCAGAGCCTTCGCTGAGATTTAGTCATGTGCCATGAGGGTACGGCCATCGAGAGGAGGTTTCTCAGCGAGCCCTTGGGTGGCGTTTAGCCTGGTCATGATGTCAGGCTACCAGCAGCTCCATCTCGTTCCGGGACTCGTCGTCCCCCCGATTTCTCACTGGATTTGCTCATTCTGGACCTGTCCTGTAGGTGGGCTCAGACAGCACCTGTCGCTTTGTGCCGGCTGCCCTTGAGCACGCGGCGTCTTCGGGGTCCCCTGTGTGGTCAGGGCCTCCTTCCTTCACGCCGGCCCATCCGCCCGCCTGGCTGCCCTGGCTGGGGCTGCCCCTGCCCCCGGAGCCTGTGGAGGGTCTGCACCTGCTCTCAGGGCCTCTGGAGGCTGCTCTGCCTGCCCCAAGGGTCCTCCCCCAACTCACCACAGCCCCTGGGAAGTGTCCAGTCCCAGGGGCTCTGCTGGCAGCCCCCAGATTGGCGTTCGGCAGCCCTGTGTGAAGCGAGTAGAGGCTGGGGGCTGAGGCTTAGCCGCCAGGCTGCTCGGCCTCACCATGGAGCCAGCTCAGGCAGCCGGGCCTGGTGGAACCTCACTCCCCAACAGCTGCGGCCCGGAGCCCCCCAGAGGGAGGGAGACCCCCAGCCCTACCTCCCAGCACCCTGGATGCTTCGCTGGGGCGGGTGAGGCTGGGTGGGGTGAGCTGGGGTGCCCTGTGTCACAGGAGTCCGCTTTGCCCCCGATAGACAGCCCAGACGCTGGACCTCTGCTTGCCTGGAATTCCGGCACAGTCTTTCATTTTCCAACGTTAACAACCAGTTAAAAAGAAAACAGAATCTGCTGTGCAGGCCAGAGGTGGCCCGTCCTGGGCTGGGGTCCTTGGTGGGACGGAGCCAGCCCCTCGGGTGGGGGAGTCCTCACCCTGTGTCCCCTCATGTACCCTGACCAGCCCCGGTGCCCACGAGTGCCCCCGTCCTGCCTCCCCCACCCCACATGTGCTCTGGGATGCTCTGCTGGGTGGGGGCCCGGATGCTGTGGCTCTCCAGCGGGCTTGAGTGGCGGTCCCCGTGTTATCCCTTATTGCCATGTAGCTTGTCGGCCATGCTTCCTATCTGTCTGTCTGAACCTGCATGTGGGCCTTTCCTGGTGTGCACAGGGGGCCCCCACCCGCCAGGAAGAGGCTTCCGTGTGAGAGCTGGGGGCTGAGCGGTCCACCTCCTCGAGCCCCCATCGGCACCCAGAGAGCTGGTGATCCAGGAGACCTGGGGGGCGGGGGCAGCCCCAGCCTTGCATTTTTTCCTTCTTTTAGTTCTTTATTAATCTTGTTTCAATTAGAGAAGTTGTGGGGTCACAGAACAATCATGCATAAAATACAGGATTCCCACGCACCCCCCTCCCTGTTGTTCTCACTTTGTGTTGGTGCAGAAGCACGTTTTATGATTGTGCTGCCCTAGCTGTGGTCCGTGGTTTCACTTAGGGCTCAGTGTGTGTGTTGTGCAGTTCCATGGAGTCGAAAAAACATTTTTATTCTGTTACCACATCTGCAGCCTGCCCTTCCCCCTCGCACCCACGTCCAGGTGTGTCTCGGGGCTGTGCCACCGTCACCACCTGCCACCACGTGCCCGTCGGGCCACCTCGGAGCTGGGTGCATTTTAGGCCTTGGCTCCCATCCGTGCCTCCTCCCCACCCCTTGGGAACCTGTGTTCTGGATTCTGACTCTGTGGGTTTGCGTCTTCTGATTGTTCCACTAAACTCGATGTCTTCATGTGCTCACGTGTTCCGGAACTCCTCCCTGGCTGACCGGTACCCTGTGGTGTGCGTAGCCCACCTGCCTCCCCGTCTGCTGGGTGGATGCTGGGTGGCTGCCACCCTTGGTGGCTGTGGCTGCTTGTGTGCGCACGTCCGTCCACGTCCATGGGGTGTGCTGGGCACTGGGTTGCTGGGTCCCCTCCTCCTGCCCACTGGCCGCCTCCTCCCCCTCCCCTGCCAGCCCCCAGCACCAGCTTCCTGGGGCCACTCAGGCCCTGCCCCATGCTGCAGGGTCCCCTCTGGCTGGCCCTGGGAGCATCAACCCAGCATCCCCGGTGGAGTCTCACATGTCACACAGTGTCACGGGTCCCTGTGTTCACCTGTCTGGAGGGAGTGGATGGCGGCATCCGTGTGTCCGCCGTCTCCTTCCAGAACTTTTTCCCAGCCCAGACAGAGACCGCAGACAGACCCTGCGCCCCTGCAGCCTGTCTCCTCCCCTCTGGGAGAGCCCGCCCTGGGTGTTTCCTGCCAGCGGGGTCACGTCTTGTGGCCCTTCGCACTTGGAGAGCGTCCCTGGGGGGCAGCCACGTGGGTGCGACAGCTCCTTCTGCTCCAGCTGAGTGGTGTCCCCGGTGTGGAGGGACCCCTGCCCCGGCCCCCTGTGTGGAGGGACCCCCACCTCTGTCCCCCGTGTGGAGGGACCCCCGGCCCAGCCCCCCGTGTGCAGAGACGCCCTCCTCGGCCCCTGCCTGCCGCGGGGATCCTGGGCCAACGCTGTGTGACCGTCAGGGCCGCAGGTCTGGTGCTTTTCCACCCTGGTTCTGCCCTCGTGGAGCAGCCCTCCTGTGTTTCACCACAGGGGCCAGCACAGCTCCCAGCCCAGCAGCGGCATTCTGGAAGGACTTGTGTTTTTATTAACGTTTTATTCTAACTGTGAGAAGCGCCTGAGAAGCAGCAGGACGGGGCAGAGTGCGCCGCTGTGGGCGGGAGGGCGAGGGGTTGGGGGTGCACCCCATGGGGGGCTGTGTCCCGGGGCAGGCGTCCCTGCTGACCCGGCCTCTCCGCAGCTGGTGGAGCTCAAGAACGGGGAGACGTACAACGGGCACCTGGTGAGCTGCGACAACTGGATGAACATCAACCTCCGTGAGGTCATCTGCACGTCCCGGGTGAGCCAGGGCGGGGCCAGCGGTGGGGCCACCGGTGGGGCGGGGCTGAGATAGGGGTGGAGCTGGCTGAGGGGCAGGGCCGGGAGGTGGGGGTTCTCATTCTGGGGGTGGGGGCGGCCTTGGGGGACCCTGGGGAGGTCTGGGACCTGCTCCCCAGCGCTGCCCCCTCCTGTCCCCACAGCTCATGGAGGGAGGGGCTCCGGCACCGTCTGTCGGGGAGCACTGGTGGGGGGTGGTCATGAGGGGCCTCCCTGGCAGTAGGCACCTGGCGGGACCCTTCCCCTCGGGACCCCAGCTCCCGGCCCTGCTTTTCCCTTTGGAAAGTGCCCTGGGGTGGGTCCCCTTCCCGATGGCAGCTGGTGGTCCCCAGCCCCGAGATCTGGGTGACAGGAGGTCCTGGGACGTGGTTGACCCTGGGTGGGGACGGGAGTCCGGCCTGTGCTGCCAGCAAGACGGTCCCCTGGAGCCTGGGCCTCCGGGAGGTGGGCAGGAAGGGCCGGTGGGGGGCATGTGAGCAGGCCCAGGGCAGCCCCCCGTGCAGAGTCCAGTGTGTCCTCGGCAGGGAGGGCGTGCGGGGGGAGGGGCTGGGGGGTCGGTGGGGCTGGTCTGGACACAGCCGGGGGGGTGACAGATGGGGCCTGGCTCGCCCCGGGCATTGGCCGTGGGTCCTGACAGGTGAGGGGGAGTGGAGGGTCCCCGTTTGTGGGGTGAACTGTCGAGGGGCAGGAGGTGATGGGGCTGGCGGGGGTGTCTCACAGACGGCGAGCCTGGGTCCTGGGAGCGGGCTGCACGGATGGGAAGGGCTGAGGGGCGCTGCCCTCTGTTCCTTGGTGCCTGGCCGCCCTCCAGGCTGTGCCCCTGCGTCCCCTGCTGACCAGGCCTGGGGTGTTGGCAGCTCCTGGGCTCGGGAGGCCCCTGCCCCCGGCTGTGGTCTGCAGAGGGTCACCCAGGCCAGGTGGGGTCAGGTGCGGCTCCCAGCGTGCGGACGGGGGGTGTGCGGCCTCCAGGGGCATGGCCCCGTCCCCTCACACGCGGCCCCTGCAGGACGGGGACAAGTTCTGGCGGATGCCCGAGTGCTACGTCCGCGGCAGCACCATCAAGTACCTGCGCATCCCCGACGAGGTCATCGACATGGTCAAGGAGGAGGCGGTGGCCCGGGGGCGCGGGCGCGGGGGCCTGCCGCAGCAGAAGCAGCAGAGGGGCCGCGGCACGGGGGGCGTCGGGCGAGGTAGGCAGGTGGGCAGGGCCGCCGGGGGCGGGGCTGGGGTGGGGGGCGGCGGGGGCCTGGGACTCCGGTGCTTCAGTCACTGCCAGCCCTGCTGCACTCGCCAGCCTCGGTTTCCCCCTGCACGGCGGGTCTGGCTCGGCTGGTTGCAGGCCCTCTCCCAGGGGCCCTGCCTGTGGTGACGGACCCCGTGCCTGACAGGGTTGTCATGTGGTCAGTGTGGGACCCCCGGGCTCCGGGGGCGGGACTGTCCTCGTCAGCTCCCCGGAGTCTGCACAGACAAGGACACAGGCTGGGGCTGGGCGGTGGGCGATCGAACTGGGACCCCCGCCCCGGGCCCCCCGTCCTCCCAGGCTCCTGGCAGCTCCTCCCTCCTGCAGGTGTGTTTGGCGGTCGCGGCCGAGGCGGCGTCCCGGGCGGTGGCCGAGGGCAGCCAGAGAAGAAGCCGGGCCGGCAGGCGGGCAAGCAGTGAGCGCCCAGGGCTGCGGCGCCCCAGCCTCGGCGGAGCCCTCCCTGCCCGTGGTTGGAGGCGCACCCGGGACTGTTGGCTGGTGGCGGCTCCAGCCGCGCAGCCTCGGCTTCTCGAAGGCCCGTCTCGCGGCCCTGGGGAGCGGGGTGCTCCTTGCAGGTTTGTTTCACATTTAATGCCAGATCTGCATGGCGAACAGACAGAGGTTTTTGTTTTAAGCCGCAGGCGCTGAGCTGGACCCTCTTGAGGGAGGCTCCCCTTCAGAACTGCTCGGGACCTGTCCCCCGTTAGGCCATGTCCCAGGCCCCCTGCCGGGCCTGCCCCTCAGTGCCCCCCTCCCACCCTGTGTGACAAAATAAAGACGAATGCAGCTGCCACCGCCGAGCCCTCCATCATTGCAAGGGGGCGCCTGGGCAGTGGGGCGGCTCCCAAGACCCCCACACCCCCGCGAGGGAGTCCGTGCAGGGTGGGGGTGCTCCGATGGGGCCTGGGCGGAGCTCACCGTGTCGGGACCACCGTGTCCTAGAGGGTGGGGGGTGTGGCCCGGGTCAGGGACTGGGTCTATAGTGCCTGGCCTGGACATGTCCACGCTTTCTCACTTGTGACCCTGTTGAAACTTGTTTGGAGTGAAGATTTGAGTCTCACAGTTATAGCCGCGTCGACCTGCTGACTGGGGGGCCACTCCTGGCCTTGCAGCCTCTTGGGGGGTCCTGGTGTCCCACCCTGGGTGTGGTGGGGGGCACGTGGCAGGATGGAAGGGGCTCAGCTGGGCGATGCCCCCTCCCTGCGGGTCCCCTGGCTTCGGGGCTGAGCTCTGCCCCTGCCCATCTTTCAGCCCAGTGCTGACCCATGGGTGGGAAGCAGACGTTCCCCACTCAGCGCCCTGCGGGTGTGGGCATGGACCGGGGGCTCAGCCCGGACCCCGGCAGGGGCTGCGTCATCGGGCTCTGACCTGCCCAGTGGCAGCAGTGGGCTTGAGACCAGTTCCCTCCTGAGGGAGCTGCCCGCCTCCCCGCAGGGGCCCCGTGCTGGGGGAGCCCCGCTTTTGACACGTCTTCCTGGTGGATTTCAAGGAGCCTCTGCCTCAGCCCCTGAACCAGAAGAAACTGGAAGCACCCGGCTGAGTTCCTAAATGCAGGGCTTCCAGATCCTTCTGTGCTTTTGATGGTCTGTGGGCTGGAGCTGGGGAACCTGCCCCTGAGAGCAGTGGGAGCCCCCAGCTGCGGATGGTTCCCCCACTTCTCCTCCTGTGGAGTTTGCTCCAGCCCAGTTAGGCACCCACACTCGGGGGACACCCACGCTTTCGAGGCGACTGCTTTGGCTGTGATGTGACCCAGCCTCTGTGATGGGCCCTGAGACCCCTGCCAGCCTGGCAGCCCTGGGCCACTACTGGTACTGGCTTGGGGGCGGGTATGCAGCGGGCAGGACCCAGGTGGGCTCAGGGTTCAGAGGAGGGGGCACTCAGCGGGGGCCGGGGCGTGGGGGAGGCTCCTAAGCCCTCTGCCTCGGTTTCCCCACCGGTTCAATGGGCATTACTGCGGGCTCTGCCTCCTGGGGTGGGCTGAGGTTGCCTGAGGGGGGTCCCTGTAACAGTCTCGGGACAGGGCCTGGTATACAGCAAGTGCTCGATAAGTGCTTGAAACTAGCTGAGAGCACAGCGCCTGGAGCCTTCGTGTCCCATCGGCTGGGGGGTCAGCAGGTCCCGGACCCGGCTGGGGGCGTTGCCAGGGCACCCCACTCTCCCCAGCCTGCGGTGACTCACCCCTGTCCACCTCCTGCTGGAGCCAGGCCCCAAAATAGTCACCCACTCACAGGGGAGCGGCCCTGGAAATATCTCCGGGCTGCGATCAGCGCTTAAAAATACCCGGCGTGTCCTTGTGCCCGAACCCGCCCTCACTGCTCACTTGGGAGCACCCCGGGTCTGTCCTCCCGCACCCCCACCCCACCCCCAGTGGATCGGACAGCACCCGGGGTGGCCTCCCTCCCCGTTGCCACGGAGATGCCGATGCTGCATCCTCAGGCCAGTGGGGGGGCAGCCTCACCGCTCAGCGCTCCCTTAAAACATGAAAAAAACAGTTCTTGGTTCGTGTGTGCAACGGGGCCAGAGGCAGGCCCGGGACGTCTTTTCCCCACCCAGTGGGTGGGCCAGGCCCACCGGGGTCGCCTCCCGTGTCTGGGTCCCCGGAGCTCTCTGGGCAGCGGATGGGTGTGAGGGGCCTGTGGCACGTCCAGGCTCCCAGCAGGTGCTGGGGACACAGCCCCCCAGAGGGCGAGTCACGGAACCGCGCCAGGGGCCGCCTCCCCACCCCACCCTCACAGCACGTGTTTCTAATTAATTCACATCCCTGCTTTATTCTGGTGTCCTTAGCTTCTCTCGTGTCCTTTTAAGAATTGAGGTAAAATTCACATAACACGGAAGCACCCACTTTACACCTCCTTGCCATCTAGTTCAGTCACTGTCCAGTTCCAGAACTTTCTCGTCACCCCGCAGGGTCCCCATCCCAGTTCGTGTAAACAGGATCACACGGGACGTAGTCCCCGTGTCCAGCCTCTCGCCCTCGGTGTCATGTCCTCAGGGTTCCATGTAGCCGCGTGGGTCGGAACCTCACTCCCTTTCACGGCTGAGTGATACTCCACGGCACGGTGCACCTTGTTGATCCATCGTCTGCTGACAGACGCTGGGGTTGTTTCCAAGGAAGCATCTGTGGGTCTGAGCTTTTACTCCGGCCAGAGGCTGCTGGGCGTGCCTGGCCCCCGTCGAGGTGTGTCCCCAGCACTGGGCCCGCTTCACCTTCCACACTGGAGGAAAAGGGCGCAGGCACCAGCGGAGGCCCTCGGGCCAGCTCTTAGGCCTCCACACCCTGGAGACAGAGCAGGGCAAGAGAATGGGGAAACCGCATGGAGCGAGAGGAAAGCCAGGGAGACTGTTCCAGGCAGGGAACAGACCGTGCAGAGGCCCTGAGGTGGGGCGAGGGGCTGGGAAACAGCAGGGAGGCCAGTGTGAGCCAGGGGGGCGGGGACAGGGGCTGCCTGGGGTTGGGGAGTGTGAGGAAGGGCTGGGAGGGAGACCCCAGGACAGGAAACGGGGCATCAGAACATGGGCCCAGTAGGGCCTGGTCTCCCCCATCTCTCCCCACCCCAGACCCCTGGGTGCCCCATAAACAGGGACCAGGTCAGTATGTGGGATGAAGGGATGGACAGATGGGACAAGCTAGTCGGTGGGCCTGGGGGCCTGTCCCACCCCCCACCCTCAGGAGATGCCCGCGGTGCTGCTCCCCCACCCCCCAGGGCACAGGTGCAGTGGGTACCAGCTGCCGCCACTCCCTGCCCCTGCCCTGAGTCTGTCACCATGGCAACACGGGCCTGCTGGATGCTCCTGGGCACATCCCCCTCCCCACACCCTGGCTGCCCACCTGTCACCTTAGCCTCCCGCGGCACTGTCCTAGGACCCCCCCAAGCACGGGCCTGTACAGCCTGTACGGTGGGTTTGGGGCACTGAAGCCCCTGCCCCCGGCCCGCCCCAGCCCTGCCTCGGAGTCAAGGCCAGGTGTGGGGGCTGCCAGCCCTGTTCTCTCACAGTAATTTCAGTCCTTCCCAACCAGAGGGGTGGCGTGGCCTGTCCCATGTGACAGTGGCTAGACAGGCCCAGAGCAGGGCTGGGTGGGGGCCCAGGGCCTGTGTCGAGGGCACTGCTGTTGACAGCCCATGGGCAAGGCCTGGGTGACTGGAGGGGGACAGAGTTGGGGGTGACAGGGAGATGGGTCACCGCCGGGAGCCTCGGAAGGTGTGGAGGCCAGGGTGGCACTCACAGCGGGCTGAGCTGGGGTCCCAGGGAAACCGAGGCAGGAGGGCCATCTCGGCTCCCTTGCCCCTCCCACAGCCCAGCTCCAGCTGGTTCTCCTGCCGTCCTCCCTGCAGGAGTCGGCTCAGGGGCCACCACTGCTCCCCATCCTCTGTCCCTGCCTGATGTTACAGCCGCTAGTTAGGGCGCTGGGTTGGCCTCCCGGCTGCACCCCACCTCCGGTGCTCAGTTTACCCTCGGCACTGGTAGTGGCCAGTGTGCAGAGGAGAGGGGCCAGCTGGGTGGGGAGTGCCAGGGGCTGGGTGTGACCAGCTGTCCCCAGGCCACAGCCCATGAGCAGTCAGCATCAGGCCAGGAGGGTGGGGACCCTGAGGCTGCTTGTGGGCCGTGTCACCCCCAGAGCTGTGTGGCCCATGCCCCGGGAGGTGAGCTGGGGTGGGGGTGGGGAGCCTCAGCCCCTGACCCTGCTGGACCCCTGTCCTGCACACCCTGGGAAGGGGTCGCTTCCTCTCTGCAGGGGGTATTTGTAGGGTTCCCCCCCCCCCATCTGTGCCGCCAGGCAGGCGCAGCCCCCGCCGGGTCCTGGGGCGGGAGAGTGTTAGCTGGGAAACTAGGGTCCCAGCGGCTGCCCCTCCCCACCCCCGAGATCTGGTCTGTGTCTGTCTCTGGGGCTCGGTCTGTCTCCCCTCTTCCTCCTCCTCTGCCTTCCCCTCCCTGGTTTTCTCTTCCTCTTTCCGTGCATCTCCAGCCACCCTCCCCTCTTCTCTCTCCCTCCCCCCAGGAACCCCCTCGCGTGCGGGGCCTCTGGGTTTGTCCTGGGCCCAAAGCCGGGATTTGGTTGAGGGGGTGCGTCCAGGCCGCGGGCGTCGGTCTTCCTCTGAGCTGCTAGGGGCGGCCCCCCAAGGCCCCGGCGGGGAGGAGTTAACCGCGCACTCCCCTCCCCTCCCCCGCATTTGATTAGCGGCCCCGGAGGGGTTGCAGGGCGGGGGGGGGAGTGGGAGAGGGGCGGGACCCCCCACTAGCCCGCTGGAGGCCCGCCAGGGTCCTGCCGGGGAAACCGAGGCCCGCGCAGACGGGGTGGGGGACACAGCCGAGGCGTCTACTTGGGCGGTTTCGCGAGGGTCTCTCCGCGCGCGGGAGGAAGGTGGAGCAGATCCCGCCACAGAGGTCCGCGGCCTGGGGTCGCGGCCGAGGCCTGGAGGCCGACGGCCCGGGTGCGAGTCCCGGCCAGGCCCCGCCCCTCCGTGCCTCGGTGTCCCTCTCGGTCAAACCGGGCCGCCGGGCGCCAGGGAAGCCCTGGACTGGCCCCCCCCCCCCGGCTCCGCGTCTACGCGGACCCGCCTCCCTGACGTCGGCGCCGACGCCGCCCGCCCCTCCCCGCGGGGCGGACTCCCCCGCCGCCGGCCATGGGAGCGCCCCCGAGACCCGCGCCCTGGGCGTCGGCCCGCGCGCCCCCTCCTCCTGGAAGCCCCCTACCCCCAGCCAGGCCCGGGCGCGCTGCCTCCCCACTCCCGCCGGCCCTGCCCCTCCTCTGGCTCCCGCGCCCGGGGCGGGCCAGCTTCATCCGGGCGCTCGGGGTCAGGGGCGCTTTCTTCTCCCCATTTTCCAGAGGGGGTCGCCCCGCGAGGGGCCGCACCGGCCCTGCACAGCGCTGGCGGCTCCCCGCCCCCGCCCCAGGGGAAGTGAGAGTGGGGGTCGCCCCCGCATCCTCACCACTTCCTCCGAGGAGAGGCGGGACCAGCTCGCGAGAGCAGCCCGGGTGGGGGGCCCGGGAGGCCGAATCCGCCGCCTGCGCGTGGGGGCCGCGCTTCCTTCGCGAAGCTCTGCGCCTCGGTTTGTCCGTCCGCGAAATGGAGGCAGCCACCCCCCCCCCACCCCGCCCCCGGCCTGGCCGCTGCGGGATGGGAAGGGAGAAGGGAGGGTGGGTTTCCCGTCCCTGGAGTCGGGGAGCTTCTGCTCCTTCATTAATTCGCTCCTTCGTTCATTTGCTCATTTTCACGCACATTCAGTGACCCGCCCTCAACTCCGGGCCTCTCAGGAAGGTCACCGTGGGTGGGGATTATCCCCAGGCCGCCTAGCGGAGGAGGGAGCTTCCGCTCACCCGAGCGGCCGGGAGTCCCCCCCACCCCGTCTCGGTCTGTCGCCTCGAGACGGGTCAGTAGCTGTCAGGGCTGCGGGGAGCAGGAGCAGGTGGCGGAGCGGCCGCCACTGAGGCTCAGGGTCAAGCCAGCATGCGGCCTGTGGGGAGCCCAGAGCGGGTCCCCGCGGCCTTCCTGCCCCTCGGTGCCCAGCCCCCGGCTCGGGGCTCCCCTGCAGCACACCCCAGCCCAGGCCCGCTGAGGGCCCCTGACGATGGAGTGCCTGGACTGGTTCTCATTTTGGAGTTTTTCGATTTCCTTCTCTTTGTGGCGAGAGAAACTGGTTTTCCATCGTGGTGAACGCGAAAGTTCCCTTTTGAAATATATTTATTGAAGTAAAAACAGAAAAGGGGGGTTGACTTAAGGGATATGAGTGACGTGTGTCTTTGGGGTCTGCTGCTCATGGCTGACTTTCCTGATACCCCGCCCTCACCCCGGGAGCGTCAGCTGGTCCCCCACCCCCAGGACACAGCACAGGGAAGGGGCTGCTCCCGAGGGCCGGTGCCTGAGGTGAGCGAAAAAGAAAACCACAAGCCAACCTCTGAAGTGGGTCTGACGGGATCGAACTCAGGACCCTCTGATCATCAAACCGGGTTTCTCCTGATCAGCGCAAAGGGCCCAGCCAGGCTGGGCAGACAGCAGGTGCCGCCCAGGGCTGCTGGAGGACTGCCGGGGTGGGCCTGTCCTGGGGTGCTGGTGGGGTGTGGGGAGTTCTCATTTCCCCTCTGTGCCGAGGCTCTCACAGGGACTGACAAGTCAGTCAGCAAGTCAGTCAACAAACCCTAGCCTGAGTATCCCTTCTGGGCCTGCGGGAGCCTGGGGAGGCCACCGTCAGCCGGCTCCGCAGGGTGTCAACACAGTTCCATCAACTCGTGACGGACCTAGGCTGGGTCTCAGTTTCCCCATCTGTCAGATGGTTTGTGCGGCTGCCCAGAGGGCTGGGCCTGGGTTCCCGCTGTGCGCGGGCTCCCCGGAGGCCCCGGCTGCGGGCCGCTGGACAAACACCTGCAGCTGGACGGCCCCTGCGCCAGGCGAGGGCGGAAGTGGGGGCGCAGGGGAAGGGCCTCCGCCTTCCCGGGGAACCTGATCCCCAGGAATGCGCCGGAGCCAGACGCGCCCCCAGCCCGAGGCCCGCGCCCCTCCTCTCGGCCACCCCCGGGACCGCCCCTGGCTGGCCCCGCCCCCCTCCCCTCCCCTCCTCTCCGCTTCCTGCTCAACTCTCCTTTCTTTTTCTTCGGGGCTTTCCCCTTTATCAAGTGGATTTTGTTTCTGAGTTTTCAAATAAAGTCTAAAAACTAAACCAAGTTGCAGGTTGCTTTAAACAAGAAAAACAATCGCCTGGCACTGCAGGATGGGGGGTGGGGGAGAAGGGGCCAGAGCCCCACTCCCGGGGAACTGCCTCTGCGCCCAGGGCGCTGGGTTCGCTTCCACCTGGGCTGTGTGACCCCGAACAGCTCGCACACCCTCTCTGGACCCCGCTCTGGGAAGTGAGATAATGTCCCGGGACTCCCGTTGTGAGGATAAAATGGTGCCGAGCCGCCCTGGGGGCAAACCTACCTCCTCCGCCTGCGCCACTGCCTGCCTCATGCCCTCCTTCAGCGGCCTGCTTGTCGCTGCCGCCGGGGACTCTGCCCTTAGCTTTCCCTCCCGCTCACCCTTCCTTCAGCATCACCTCCTGGAGACCTTCCCGGATTACCCGAGACTCTAAAGACCCCCCCTTCCCCCGTTCTCAAGCAGGCTCATCTGCCTCCCCGCTCAGGCTGTGACCCCCGAGCACAAGCACCCCCATTTGTCTTGTTCACGTGGGGCCCCAGCTTGGCTCACAGTAGGTGCTCAATCAGCGTGATCGAATGAATGAGTTTTCCCTGGTTTATTTCATGGCCCAGGGGTTTAGGCTCCCCCTTGTTCTGGGAGGTCTCAGCACCACCCCCAAGGAGCCCCCAGTCTGGGGGACAGGACAGGACACAGCTGCCCCCAGCCTGTGGGCAAGAGGGTCCCCACTCCTCCTCTGGGGTCAGGAGTGAGCCAGAAGGGTCTTTGGGAGTCTGGGGGCACATGGTCAGGGAAGGTTTTTTGGCTGAGGAACAGGTGAAGTGGGTTTTGAAGGATGAACAGGAGTTTGCCAGAAGACAAAGGAAGGACATTCCAGGCTGAGGGAACTGCAGGAAGTTCAAGGGAACTTTGGCCAAATACCAAAGCAAAACAACTCTAACCAACCTATACTGAGCCCTTCCTATTTCTTCAAATCCTCCAACAGAAATCACTATGCTCCTTGATGGAGGCATGGCTATTCTCTCCATTGTCAGGAGGAGGAACCTGAGGCTCAGAGACGCAGAGGCACTGGCTCAAGGTCACACAGCCAGGAAGTGGCAGAGAACCGAAGGCACACGCCCTGGCTGCCGCAGCCTCAGTTTCCCAAGGCCTGTCTGCGGTGGGGCCGTGGAGATCAGACTGCTCTGCCCACAGCCCCCACCCGTCCAGGCCGAGCCCTGAGGGCAGGGCTCCGTGCCCACACCTTCCCACCTCCGGGAGGTGCACACCCCCATCAGACACGGGGACCCACACAGGACAGACACCCACCCAGAAGCACACACACAGGCACCCATGCAGACGGGCACACAGGCCCATGGACGGACACAAGGACACACGCGGGCACACAGACACACATGGCACAAATCCCCCTTCCCCCAACAGACACACAGACACAGCCCACACCTGTCTGGTTGCAAAACACCCCAGCCCTCTGCCACCTGCCCTCTGCCCTCCAGCCTCCCCTGCACCAGAGTGTGCCGGCCAGAGGACAAGTGGGCACAAAGGCCCAGAGTGAGCCGGACCTTGGGCTGGGAGGCCTTGGGTGGGAGAGGGGATGTGTGGGGGTCAGAGAGGAGGTGAGGCCCCCCCCCGCCTGGCTGAGGAGTGGGCTCTGTCACGAGGGCAGCAGGGAGCCCTGAGGGGTGAGAGCAGGGGTGGCAGCCAAACCCCAGATCCCAAGAATCCCTGAGGAGTCCTGAGGGGGAGCCCAAGCCTTTCCCTTCCCCCAATCCTTCCCCCACCCCTCCATCCACTCTGAATGGCTACTCCTTAAGCCCTGAGAGTCTACCCTGAAAGCAGGTAGCAATTACCAGCCCGGGACAGTGAGGCAACGGGGGCGGGCCCCAGAGAGGGGGACCCAAGCCCGGGGACCCCACAGCAGGCGCCGGAGGACTCAGGGTTAGCCCGTGAGCGCCTGGAAGAAGTGGCTACCTAAGGGCCTGGACGCCCGGGTTCCATCGGGTGGCTAGGAGCTCGGGCCCTCCCCGCCTCGCCGGGCCTCAGTTTCTCCACCGTAAAGGCAGGAAGTCAGACTGTCAGCACCAAGCCCCGCCCAGGACAAACTACCAGGATCCAGGCGCTTCCGGCAACTTGGGGCGGCCCCCGTCCCCCTCCCTCGTCCCTACGGGGCAAGCCCAGCGGTACCCCAACCCCGGCAAGCCCCCGCCAGCGCGCGCCGAGGGAGGCGCCAGGGAATTATTTATCGTCGGGGACCTATACCCCGCCTCCCCCGCCCGGCAGGGGCCCCACGCGCGGGGCGGGGTCTCGGGGCGGGGCCCGGGCGCCGGGTGGCTGGACCCATCACGCCACCCGGAACGTGCCTCGGCGAGAGGCGGTGCCCGGGGCCGCGGCTCTAAATAGCTCGCCCGGGGCGGGGCGCCCGGGCCGGGGGGCGCGGGCCGGCCCCATGACGTCAACCCACAAGGCCGCGCGCTGTTGTGCCGTGTACCTCGCGTCGCCGAGGCAACGGCGGCGGCGGCCAGGCCCCGCCCCGCCATGCAAATGAGCGACGTCACCCGCGCCCAATGGCGAGCGGGGGCGGTGAGCTCATCGCGCCCGGCCGAGGCCATAAGAGGGCGTGTGGGCGGCGCGGCGGCAGTCGCCGCCGCCAGCGGAAGGCAGGGCGTTGCGGCGCGGCCGGGGCGGGTGAGGCCGAGCGGACGGGGGGCGCGCGCCCCCGGCGGCCACTCCCCTCCCCCGGGGCCTGCACGGGGGAGGCGGAGGATGGAAACACCCTTCTACAGCGATGAGGCGCTGAGCGGCCTGGGCGGCGGCGGCGGCGCCAGCGGCGGCGGCAACTTCACGTCCTCGGGCCGCCTGTTCCCCGGGGCGCCCCCGACGGCGGCCGGCAGCACCATGATGAAGAAGGACGCGTTGACGCTGGGGCTGAGCGAGCAGGTGGCCGCGGCGCTGAAGCCCGCGGCTGCACCGCCCCCGGCCCCCCTGCGCGCTGACGGCACCCCCGGCGCGGCGCCCCCCGACGGCCTGCTCGCCTCGCCGGACCTGGGGCTGCTCAAGCTCGCCTCGCCCGAGCTCGAGCGCCTCATCATCCAGTCCAACGGGCTGGTGACCACCACGCCGACCAGCACGCAGTTCCTCTACCCCAAGGTGGCGGCCAGCGAGGAGCAGGAGTTCGCCGAGGGCTTCGTCAAGGCCCTGGAGGACCTGCACAAGCAGAACCAGCTGGGCGCGGGAGCCGCGGCCGTGGCCGCCGCCGCTGCCGCCGGGGGACCCTCGGGGCCGGCCGCGCCCCCCGCGGCCCCCGGCGAGCTGGCCCCGGCCGCGCCCGCTCCGGAGGCGCCCGTCTACGCGAACCTGAGCAGCTACGCGGGCGGTGCCGGGGCGGCGGGGGGCACCGCGACGGTCGCCTTCGCCGCCGAGCCCGTGCCCTTCCCGCCGCCACCCCCGGGCGCGCTGGGGCCGCCGCCGCCGCGCCTGGCCGCGCTCAAGGACGAGCCGCAGACGGTGCCCGACGTGCCGAGCTTCGGCGAGAGCCCGCCGCTGTCCCCCATCGACATGGACACGCAGGAGCGCATCAAGGCGGAGCGCAAGCGGCTGCGCAACCGCATCGCCGCCTCCAAGTGCCGCAAGCGCAAGCTGGAGCGCATCTCACGCCTGGAGGAGAAGGTGAAGACGCTCAAGAGCCAGAACACGGAGCTGGCTTCCACCGCCAGCCTCCTGCGCGAGCAGGTGGCGCAGCTCAAGCAGAAGGTCCTCAGCCACGTCAACAGCGGCTGCCAGCTGCTGCCCCAGCACCAGGTGCCCGCGTACTGAGCCCGCGCGCGGGGCGCATGCGCGGCCCCCCACCCGCAGGGGCGGGCTCGGGGGCGGGGGGCGCGGGTGCCCCGGGCCCCCGGAGGACGTCCAGGACTTGGAGAGGGCGCGGCCCCGGGAGCCTCCCTTGGGGGGCGCCCCGGACTCGGAAAGGGCGCCCCGGATTCGACAAGCTGGCCCCCCACTGCCCTCCGGGGGGCGAGCGCATGACCCCTCTGCCCTGGCGCTGCGCACCCCCGCGCTCCCCGCCGCCTGGGCCGCCTCGCTGCGGAGGGGGCTCCGCGGGGGTGCAGCCTGAGCTCCGCGATTCCTTTTCTTCTCCTTGTTTTTCTTTTTTTTTTTTTTTTGCCTCTGGAAGAGAGAAAAGAGTGTCCGGTTCTGCCCTATTTATGTTTCTATTCGGGAACAAACGTCGGTTGTGTGCGTGTGTGGTTTTTTTTGTGTTGGTTTTTTTTAAAGAAATGGGAAGAAGAAAAAAAAAAAACACCCTCTCCCCTCTCTCGCCCCCCCAATCATCTCCCCCTCCCCGCCCCCTCTCTTTTTGTTCTGGATCTTTTGTTGTTGTTTTGCTACGAGGCCGCATTCCTGTACGTAATCCTTGGTTCGCCCGGTTTTCTGTTTTCAGTAAAGTCTTCTTACGCCAGCTCGGCTCTCCGCCTCCTCCTTCCCCCGACGCGCGGGGCGGGGCCTGTCCGTGCCCCCCCCACCCCCTCCTCCCCACAGCTGGGGGGCGGGGCGCGCGCATCTGGCGCGCAGAGAGCGCCCTCTAGGGTGGGCGGGGGCGTCGGGAGCCAGCCAGCGTGGGGAACCAGGAAGCCCCTGGGGAGGAGCGCCTTTGTCTTTTGAGGAGGGGGCGCTTCGAGGTGGGAAAGGGACAGCCCCGGGCCGAGGCAGAAGGTTCTCGAGCCTTTTAGCCATCGGCTGTAAAATGGGAGGTCAGTTGTAATCGGCATCATAAATGGGGAGGATTAGAAGCAGTGTGTAGCAGCTTCTGTTCTGCTTGGGCGGGTGGGGGAAACTGAGGCTCAGAGAGGGGAGTTGGGTGGCCCTGGACCAGGAGGGAGGTGGCTCCCGTGGGAGCCCCCCAAGTGGCCCTGTACTGGGGGCCTCCCCAGATACGGGCTCAGTCCAGGGATTCCCGACACCTCCCTGAAGCCCCCGTGCCCAAGGTCCTGGTCTCCCCACTTTGAGGAAACTACAGTTCAGAGAGGCTCAGCAAGTGCTGGGAGGCCACACAGCATTTTTAGGGGGCTGTGCAGGGATGTTTGAGCCCCAGACTTCTCGTCACCAGGCCGCTGTGACCCCAGCAATGGGCTTCTGGTTCACTTGGACTTCCGAGGGATGCGTGCACGTGCTGAGCTCCGACTGTGTACCTGAGGTGCTGGCTGAATTGTGCCTGTTCTACAGATGAGGAAGCCGAGGCTCCGAGATGGGCCGCTGTGTGCCCCCCACTTCTTCCTGGAGCTCCTGGCCTCCCCGCTTCAAGAGGTGCTGTGACTTCTCTGAGGGCGGGGGCAGCGGCAGGAGACAACCTGCACGCACACGAGAGACTGATAGCCACATTTTGGAGGCAAAACCTCACATGTTGGGCAACGGTCTCCACTCGGAGGCCAGCCTGCTGCCTTGGGACCTCGGCTCCATCCTCGTCCTGTCTATCCTCTACCTGCCACACTGCGCAATGGGTGTGTTTGGGTCAGGGGCAGCATCTCCTGGTGAGAAGACCCTCAGGTACCAAACTGATGGAGTTAACAACAAGAAGCCGACTGCACCCCTGGGCAGCCTCCCAGGGTGGGGCCAGTACCCCCAATTCACAGAGAAGGGGGAGGCCCAAAGAGGTTGCAAGATTTATCCCCAGTTGGTGGAACAGGGTCCCAAACCCAGGTCTCTGTGAGGGGCCTGCTCGTCTTCCCGGCATTTATTGCCCCCTGCGAGCAGAAGCTCCCAGTCAGATGGGGGAAGCAGGCCAGCCTGAGCGGTCAGCTGAGGGGTTTTTCCAAAAACACAGCTCTGACCCCTCCTTGAAACCTTAGGAGAAAACATCCTTGACCCTCCACGGCTTGGGGCGGCTGCTGTCTGCTTCTGGCACTGCTCTCTCCACCCAGGCTCCAGGTTTCTTTTGCTCCCTGCCTCAGGGCCCTTGCATGGCTGCCTGCCACCTGCCATTGCCCCGGCCATCCCACTGAGTGGCACTTCAAGCAGTGGCTGCTCATGTCCTCAGAAGCCCTTCCAGGACTCCCCCAAGACAGGGCCAGAGCCTCCTGGGGCTCCCACAGTGCTTCGGGGTCCCCTATGGCCCTGAACCCTGGGGCTTTGCTGAGGGTACAGACAGAATCTGCTCTGGTCAACGCTGAAACAGAAAAAGACAAGACTTGTCCAATTTCAGCTTTCCTGGGTGGGGAATGGAGATGTGGGGGAGGGGGCAGCTGGGAGACCCAGGAGAGTGGAGAAAGACGGGGTCACTGCCAAGGGAGGCCTGGGGGCCCCACTGGCCTGCTGGGAGCCCAGGCCAAGAGGGCCCCCAGTGTCCCTGCCCCGGGGAGACCTCCGGGCTGGGCCACTTGGCCCCTGCCCAGCCCCTCTGAGCCGAGGCCAAGGTTTATGTCAGCCCTGTGCGGCCGGCGTGACTCAGCCGGGCCCCAGCCCAGTCCGGGAGGTGACCGGGGACAGCGGCTGTGCCTCCCCCTCCAGGGCTGGGGCTGGGCCAGCCGGGGAGCCCGAGGACCCTGGAAAGAGCTTGGCCTTTTAGGGTAGAAGACAGGCCCTTCCTCTCTTGCCCCAAGCCCTCCGTGGCTCCCCAGTGCCCTCTTTTCAGAACCCCAGCTCCTCAACTCTTCTCAGAGGCCTCAGGCCCCACCGCTGCCCCGCCCTCCCCTCCGACCCCTGCGGTCACACCAGCCCCTCCTAGTTCCCCTTCGGCTGCCGCCTCCTCGGCCTCCAGCTCTGGGCATCAAAGTCACCTCCTCAGGAAGGCCTCCCTGATTGCCCCATCGTGTCTCCTCTTTGGCACCTTCCTAGCAGTTTCCCAACCTGGAATTATTTGAGGTTCTGGGGGCAGCTCCCCGCCCAAGTGGTGACAGACCAAGGGGGTTCCCCAGACAGGTGGAAGGGCACATTTTGGGGTCCCCTCCATGTTCTGAGCGCTCACTTCCTGCTGAGGATGTAGGAACGGTAGGTGCCGGCTACCCGGACCCCCGGCCCTGCCCCGGCTTCTGCCCCCACCCCCGGTGCTGCCTTCTAGAACCCCCTCCCGCCAGGGGCTGGCCAGGCGGGCGGGCGGGGATTGGCTGGAACCTGGCGGAGTCACAAAAGCCTCCGGGGTGCCCGGGCTCTAGGGCTCACCATTCAGGCTGGTGGGTTCAGCGTCAGGGGCAGGTGAGTGGGGTACGTGGAGGGCCTGGGAGGGTGTTGGGGGTCCCTGCTGTTCTCCCCTGGCCCCCGCACCCTGAGGGTCCCCTGGGCCTTCCTGGCTGCTCTGAGCCATGAGCTAGCCCCTTGGCTCCTCAGAGAAGGGGATTGGGGGACCCCAAAGTCCCAGAGGTGGGTTTATTTTCTTGGGGAGACCCACCCTGGAGGCCCCGTCCTGTCTCTTGGGAAGCCTGGGGACGCAGTCTTAGCTCAAGTGGCAGGTGGGGAAACTGAGGCTCAGGGGGCATCTGGTTTACTCGAAATCCTTGAGCCAGCCTCTGACTTGTGCCCCGGGGGACCCCAATCCTCCTTCCCATCCCCCACAAACCGGGTTTCCCTCTCTCCGTTCATTTGCCCACTTGCTCTAGTTGCATCCTTCGAAAGGGTCTTGCTGTGTGGTTGCCCCTGCAGTGGACTGAGAAAATCCCGAAGATGTGTCCACTCGTTTATATAGTCATTCATTCATTCATTCATTCACCCACAAACATTTATCGAGCACCTACTGTGTGCGCTGTTGTAGGCGCCGGGGATTCAAAGGGCAGCCGGAGACAGAGGTCTCCACCCTCAGGCAGCTCATAGACCAACAGGGCAGGCAAATAGGAGAGCAGGAAACAGCATGAGAAGTAAAATGCACCAGGGGTTGGCTTCTCTGGGGGACAGTGGTTTGAGCTTCTGCAGCCTCGAGGCTGGCATTTGCTTGGCACCACACGAGCACGTCTGCTGTTGAGATTTGCTCAGATTTGTTTGGATGCACGTTCTGAACAGGCCTGGCTTGGGGCAGGAGGAGGCTGCACGTGCAGACACAGGGCAAAACGTTTACCGTGAGGGGGTCGGGAGAGCCCGTGGGGTTCTGTTGACGCTGGGGTCTGCGTGCACCGAGACCTGGAGGTGGCCGGGGAGCGGCAGGGAGAGCGGGAGAGCGAGCTGGCGGTGGGGCCTGCATGTGCAAAGGCCCTGAGGCAGGGCCAGTCACGTCCAATGGAGGCTGGAAAGGGGGCCGGTGTGGTGGTGAGGAATGAGGGAGGGGGACAGAGCCCCACTACCTCTCACCCCCCTATTAGAGCACAACCACCAGACAAATACATCTCATGCCTTGTCTGTTTACTGCCTGTCCTTTGGCACACACCCAGCAGGTGCTCCTCAAGTGTTTGTTGAATGAATGAGCGAGTGTAGAGTCCCCTGGACAAATGGTCTTTCGCCAAAACTCCTATGGGGGAGAGGGCACAGCCGGCTCTAACCCAGGCTGGCACCTCTAGCTGCCTCCCCTGGGCTGGAGTCCCCTGGGAGGGGAGCCACCCCCACATCTCTGGATGCCGTGTGCTGGGCGAGCCCCTCTTAGCACCCCAGATCCATTTTCCAGGTGGGGAAACTGAGTCCTGAACAGGCGTGAACTTGGCTAGGGTCGTGCAGCCACCTGGGGCAGAGAAATGATGGGGATTTTTGACCTCTTAATTATGAGATGTTTCAAATAGGGAATAACAAATGCTACCCCATTACTCAAGAGCTTTTAAAAAGTTGAGGGCACTGTGGAAACCCTGGTCAATCTCGGAGCACATTCATCTGTCTTTGATTTTGGAAAGCTCTCCACCGTTGGCTCTGTCCCTTCGTCACCCACAGCCAGGCGGCCTGTGTTGCTAACCACCGAGAATCACTGAGCTCTGTAAAGTAGACGCTCACCAACTGCTCAGGGCAGCAGATCTGAGCCTGCATGTGGCTCTCATGGAGACTGGCTGTCCTGTTACGAGCGTATGCTTCCATCTAGCACAGCTCCAAGAGTTGCTTTGGAATCACTGTCTGCTCTCTCCAACATGTGGGACATCTTGGGGTGACCCTCTATTTACTGCTTTTTCTCTTGAGAACGAGTTGCATTTTCCTGTTTACTCACATGTCAAGTAATTTTGGATTGTGCCTGGACAATGAATGTTACGTTCTCAAGGCTGGGTTCTGTTATATTCCTCCGAAGAGTTTTGATGTTTCTACTTTAGCAGGCAATTCACTTGACTGGACTCAGTGCAAACTCTGTCCCTTGGAAAGCAGCTCCAACCCTCCTTGGTTCTTTTGTCTTCTCTGGGCTATTTGGAATCTGCCCCACCTCATGTGAGATTTGAGCAGAGTTTATGCACAGAATCTGGGGCTCCCCATTGCTGACTCTTTGGGGATTGCCCCCCTCACAACTTCCTGGCAGCTGTGTTTGCTGCAACTTCTATTCTCTGGCTCTCGGAGCCAGCAAAGGAAAAGGGTTTTCTACCAGAGATTTAAGCTTTATGTGAGAAGCTGACTAGGGCCTGCCTTTAGGATAAAATCTCTGAAAAATGGGAAACTCCAAGTGTCAACTCCCTTAAGAATCTGCCTTTTTGCTCATTCTCCTCCTTCAGGTAGTCACTGTTTGCGTTTTGTCCAGAGTTGAAAGTGATCATCCATAGGAGCCGGCTCGGACACTCCCTCATCCCTTCAAACTTTCAGGACAGTTGCAAAAATAATACAAAACCCAGAGCACTCCAGCATACCCCCATCCAGATGCCCAGATCCACTAACTTTTAACATTTTGCCGTATTTGTCAATCCATTTCAATGGATTGACAGGTCCATCCATTGATCTAATATCTATCTGTCCATCCATCTATCCATCCATCATCTATATCTATCCATTCATCCATCCATCCATCTGTCCATCATCTGTCTATCCATCTATCCACCTGTCTACCCACCCATCCATCCATCATCTACATCTGTCTATGCATCCGTCTATATCTGTCCATCCATCCATCCATCATCTATATCTGTCTGTCTGAGTATCTATCCATCTATCCATCAATGTATCCAGCCATCCATCCATCCATCCCCCATCATTGATCTAATATCTGTCTATCTGTCCATCCACCTATCCATCCATCATCTATGTCTATCCATCTATCCACCTATCTATCCACCCATCCATCCATCATCTGCATCTATCTATGCATCCGTCTATATCTGTCCATCCATCCATCCATCCATCCATTCGTCTGTCCATCGATCCATCCATCATCTGTATCTGTCTTCTGAGTATCTATCTTTCTATCTATCCATCTATCCATCAATCCATCCATCATCCATCCATCATCTATATCTGTCTTCTGAGTATCTGTCTGTCTATCTCTCTGTCCATCGATCCGTCGATCCATCCATCCATCTGTCTGCCTGTCCATCCATCCATCCATCCCCCTATCATATCTGTATATCCACTCATCTATGTGTATCTGTCATCTGTATCTATCTTCTAATCTTGTGAGAACAGGTTGCCCACACCATGCTCCTTGAACACCTGATGTTTCCATGTACATTTCTCAAGGACAAGGACATTCGCTTATATACACTCGTTAGTAAAGTTATCATTTGTTTTAGTTTCCCAGCTGCTAAAACAAGTTCCATCTTACAGGCTGCCTTACCAACAGGGATTTGTTGGCTCCCGGTTTCAGAGACTGGAAGGCTTCCTCCTGGGGTTGGTGTCTTCTGGCCTCGGGGGTTCCTTGGCTTTCCCGTCCCGTGATGATGCACACGGGGCAGCGTCCTCTCTTCTCTCCTCTGGGTCCTGGCGACTTCTCCCAGCTACTTACGGAGGTGTCTCCCTCGGTGTCCAAGTTCCTTTTCTTATTGCATCCTTCTCTCAGCTGCGTTGATTTAGGCCGACCCTTACTCAGATTGGACGTACTTACCTCGTGTCCTGAAGACTGTTTACAAACCAGCTCCACCCGCAGCACCAGGGTTGGCACTGAACCTGCCTTTTGTAGGGACACGACTCAGTACACAGCAGCGTTCAGCGACTGTACCATGGCTATGAATTACAGTCTGCAGTCCACCTCTTCCGTATTTCCCAGTAGTGCTCGTTTGAGACATCTCTCCTCGGTGGCTGGGTCTTTGCAGGGCTGTGTGTGTCATTCGATGCCTTTGTCCCTTTACTCCCCCTCTCTCCCTCCCACGACACCCCGACACCCCGTGCTCTACTTTCCGCCTCCATGAACTCGCATATTCCAGCTGTTTCCAGAAAGTGGAATCACAGCTCTCCGTCCTTTCTCGTCTGCCTTGTTCCACTCACCATGACGTCTTCAGGGCTGTCCACGTTGCATGGATCTGAACTTCATTCTCTTCAGGCTGAGTCGGATTCCGCTGAGCAGAGGAACCCCACTGTTCACCCACTGTCTGCCGATGGACAGGGGTCGTGTCTGCATGGGCTGTGGAGAAGGCACCACTGGGGACACCGAGCGTGGGTCTCCGTCCAGGCCCTGCTGTCCATCCTGCTGGGTCCACCGCCGGGAGTGGGGCTCGGGGCACGTGCTGGCTCCACACTTGACTTCCCAAGGGGCCACCCGGCTGCGTCCCACCCCTCTCAGGCTGCCGGGATAGAATTTACTCCGTTTTCCATAGCCACCCTGTCCCATCGGTTCAGCCATCTCCCTGCGATGGACCCACCTTCTCTCCACTTTGGCTCGTTATCTACCAGAAGGCGGCAGGAGCAGGTACAGGTTCTGTGTCCCCTGCGCTCTCGTCACCACGGGGCCGGTTCCCACGGGGGCACAGCGGGGCCAGGGGCCGTTCGAATTCTAAATTTTAGTGGGTATTTTCCGATCACTTCCCCGAGCACGGAGCCAAGAATATTTCCTCCAAGCCTTTCCCGTGACTCCACGGACAGCGTGCAGGCTCGATGCCAACCCATCGCCAAACTGTGAGCGACAAGTTCATCTTATCACGGCTTCGGTTTTCTGTTTCCAGAACCTTCCAAGACAGAGCAATCTTCCCACAATGCATCTGACATTGGATCTGTCTGTGAATTCTCCATCCGGGATCTTTGTCCACATTTGCCTTCCTTAGGCCATTCGTAGAAACTTTTCTGTTCGCCGTTAACGCTTTATCACACACTTTGTGACTGTTTCCTAATCTTGGGTCTTTTGACCTTGTTTACAACATCATTGGCTGTACCTTTTTTTTTTCTTTGTGCAAAGTCAAAGAAGTGTATCTTTTTCAGAGCCTCTGGGTTTTCTCTTTCACTTTTTAATTTTTCCAGGCTTAATTAATTTGTTTATTTTTCCTGCATAAACCCCTACGTGGTGGCCCCAGCAGGCCCTGCTGCGGTTCTTTATGGGATGCTCGGTGACTCCCCGACGGGAAGACCCGATGCGCACAGCTTCTCTCCGTGGGTCTCGGAGACGGCCTCGCAGGTGGCCGTGGGAGCCGCCTGGGTGGCTGTGCAGCACCTGGATGAGCACTGGCCGTTGTCTGCACGAGGCAGCAGCAGCTCCTTGGATGCAGGGGACGGGGAGGAGGCCCCAACCCAGGGCCCCAGGAATGGGGCTGGCCGGCCTTGTCCCCTGGTACAGCTGCTGCCCCACGGATGTGGCCGCTGGTCCCCGACAGTGACAAAGGCTTGAGGAGTCTGCCTTTGCACGGGCGGACATCCAAAACCTCGTCACCAAGGGACGTCCCCGGGAAAGGCCAATGCCTTCGACTCCTTGATGGGCACATCTTCAGGAGCTGATCTTCAGGTCCTCGAGCGGGCAGCCAGCTTGGTGGCAGGGGCCACCCCTTGCCCCCGACCCGTCCTCCCTGCTGAAGCTGCCTGGAAATCGCCATGACCTCCCGGGCCCTCCTGCAGCCCTGGCGTCCCCTGCCATCGCCTGTTTTCTGGAAGAACGGGTTCTCTTTCATTTCAAAAGAACCGTCCGGTATACAGGGACATGCACCGTCTAATCAGGAGCCCGTCCTTGTACATTTAGGCATTTACTCTTTCTGGAATTCTTTAGTAGTCTGTGGCGAGAGTGGAAGGCCTTGGCAGCACTGGCTTGAACGCGTGATTTTTTCCTCTGAACAGAAATCCTGCGAATTCAGGGACGTGTTCCTGCTGTCGGGTCCTGGGTGGCGGCTGTGTTGGGGTGACCCCTGCAACGCTGGGGATGGCTTCACCTCCGCGGAGGTCAGCGGCTCCTTATGCTCCTTTGTTCATAATTTCCTTGGCTTTTCTCAAACATTCACCCTTTCACGTGCACACGCGGATCATTGCATCCAGGTTCAGAAAGCTCCGTGCCGCGCCTACCGGGGCACATCTGCCTTCGGAGAGTTTTGACATCTGTGCCAAAGTGGTGGTAGTAGTTTTTCCTTCCCAACACGGTGACACGTCTTTCCAATGTTTTTTGTCCTCTTTCGTGGCCTTTCTGTAGCTCCACAGCATTTGTGTAAAATTCGTTCCAGTGAATTTTATAGTTTTTGACATTACTCGGAATGATGTGTTTTCCCCATTTGCATGTCCAGCTGGAGTTTCCTGGACTACAGAAATGCTATCACTGGATTACTTTTTGTTTTGCTCAAGAAAGTAAATTTAAGCACCACATACCTTGGTTCAGGAGCAAACAATATTAACATCCACATAATATTGAAAATAATGGAATATGGATTTTACAAATAATGTGGTATAACTAAAAAAAGGGGACAGGTGAAGGGATAATTCATATCAGAACTAAAACCCACATCTGCCCCAGCAGGATGTTAGCAAATAAGTCCCAAAATGGATCAATCAAGACAGAATAGTATATGATTTAGAGATTATGGAGGCAAAACGGAAATACCAGGGTTAGAATAGAGAGCAACTATTTTTGTTGTTGTGAAAAGCTATTGGTTTTTGTTGCAGGCACTTTACCGAAGTGCTTTGGGAAAGATGGAAATTTTTAAATTTTTGTGTATTTTTTGTTAGTTTCTTGAATCTGCTGGTGAACAAGTGAGATGAACGCTCCTTTTCTCCTATTTACGCCGATCACCCGAGGTCCTGTCATCCAGATCTGCCCTCTGTGCTTAGGTACCGCCCTATCTGGGTTTTAGGGTTTTTAAGAGAAATAGCTACTGGATTCCAGAAAGTGCCATTTGGACACGATTTGAAAAGCAGCAGAGCTTTTGTCTAAACTGCTACATATAACGAATTCCCTTGGAGAGTTATAGATGTAGAGCCGTTCCTATCCCCCGGATAAATCCTGTGTGGCCATCACATTTTCTGTAGAATATTGGCACTGATATTGTCACTGAGCGCCAGATAGGGCCAAAGTGTCGGTAAATGTCCGGTTCGCTGTTTCTAATGTCCCTTATTCCGCATCCTTGATGGATCCCAAACCCCTAGATTCACAGGTTAACATTTCGTTTATTAAAGCCTCCCTTGAGCTCACCCCTCCCTCACACCCACTCGCACACAATCACACGCAGCTACACATGGTACACACGTGCACACACACACACACATTTTTCAAAACCAGGCCCATGGTGCATAGGGCTTTACAACCTGCATTCCTCTCGTAAGACCAAGCTGTGGTTGTGTCCTCACAGCACCACATACTCCTTGACAACCCTTACAAGTGTTTTAACCTCTTTTTTTTTTTTTTTTAGAATTTTCAGCCACAGCGTTTACTTCATAAATATTTGCAAGTACATTGAGAAAAACTTTGACTTCCTTGCCTACAACTCATTAGAAAATTCTGCATTCAGCCCTCCCAGATCACGTCACAACCCTACATTTCAATTTATTTTTCATTGATATTTTAGTCAGCGAAACCCTGAATTCATGGTTGAATTGCGTTGGGTTCTAACATTCTTGTTAGATGTTTTTCCAAGTCTGATAGTCCTGATGTGTACTCCAGCTGAACAATTTTTTATTTGATTTTAGGATTGACATTTCCTCAGTATGAGAAATGAAACATAGATGAATAAATTCAAAGCCACCAAATATTTTTCTTTATTTTACATATATACAGAGAATATTTTATAGAATGTGAAACTTCACGTATCTCCCACACATTGCCCTGTAAATAAAAGATTTCACACATTTCTTCATTGAATAACTATTCCATCAGTAATTATCTCCTGTTCTCCTAGGGTTTCCTACTACTGATAATGTCTCTTCTATCCAGTTTTCTGGCTTAGGAGTTATTCCTACTCTGAGCTATGCTTGTATACACCAAGGCTGGAGCCCAGCTGAAAACAGACATAGAGCTCCTCCCAGGATAGTGCAGTCATGTTATTTAAGGATCGATTGTAAAGAAAGGCATTTACACATTGGTTACATTGACAGAGATTTACAATCCTATGTGTTTTTTTTAATTTTTTAAAGGTAATAGCTGTGTCTGAAAACTCTTTGATATGCACAACGTATTTAATGAGTTCCCTGATGTTGCTAATGGCAGAATTATGTCTAAAAGTTTTCCCACATAGATGGCAGACATGTTTTCTCCCCAGTGTTAATTGTCTCATGTTATCTGAGGATCACTCTATCAGTGAAGTCTTTCCCACAAAAAAATGCAGACATACGGTTTCTCCCCATTGTGAGTTCCCACGTGTACTCTGAGCTTAGAACTACCAGTGAAGATTTTCCCACACTGATGGCAGACATGTGCTTTCTCCCCAGTGTGACTCCGCTCATGTTCCTTAAGGTTACCACATTGACTGAAGGATTTCCCACATAGATGGCAGAAATATGGTTTCAGTTTCTCCCCAGTGCAAGTTCTCATACTGTCTAAGGACAGAAATATTTCTGAAGGCTTTTCCACATAGATGATAATCATGTGGATCATGCCCAGTCTGAATTTGCTTATGTCCACTAAAGAACGACTGGTAATTAATAGCTTTTTGAAATTGTTCGTTCAGATAGGGGTTTGTTCTCATGTCAGTTAAAGCGGAGTGAATGAAACCTTCTCCCAGATCATTACTTTCAAAGGGATCCTCTCCAATGTTAGAAATCTGCTGCTTTGACTGGATGGTATATTTGTCCTTATTGTTGATATCTGGCGTGAATTATCATTTCTTCTTTTCTATGGCCATTTTCTCTGCTTGTACTCTGCCCTTGGAGAAATCCTAATCCTTCTCTCCACAGTTCCTCTCCTTGTTCCAACTGGGAAACCAATTCTGATTTGCAGAGCTGATACCCACAGACAGCAGATGATTGACAGTCTCCAGCATAACATGTCTGAACAGGTTTCTCTGGGTTGTGTCCTTCATTAAAGGTCACTGGTTCCTCCAAACTATGGACAAATCCAGATGGTTTCACAGGTGAATGTTCCAAACCTTCGCAGAACACATAATTCCAATTGTATGCCAAATTTTCCAGGCCATGTGACATCAGCATAATATTGATATTAAAGCCTGTGATCCACAGGTGGGTGCTGCAAGACCACTCCCACCCTACCCCCGCCCCCACTCCTGTCCACACAGCGGCCGCTCAACTGGGGGACTGTCTACACCACTAGTTGAGCCCATGACCCGCTCCCTCCAGCTGAGGGAGGCCCGCAGAATGGTGGACTCACATTGGAGAGCTATGATCACCGTGGCCATCTTGCCTCCATCTCAGCTTCCTTGCGACCCCCCAGGCTGCCACTCCCTCTGCAGTTTCAAGGCAATCAGGACGGTGGCAGAAGCTCCCGGGAGTATCTTGACCTCTTTTTGAAGGTCACGCATCGAGCAAAGCACCCAATTTGCAAGTGTGATGCATTTTCCCAAACCTGAGAGACTCACGCATCCAGCCGCCCGAAGCCCCTTCCCCACCCGGCCCCACGTGTCCCTCTCCTGGGCACCCAGTTGGGTGCAGCTTCCATCCTGAGATCCAATCTGAGCTTACTTCTCATCTGCTCTCTAAATTTTTAGTTTCCTATAAATAGAAACGCCAGTCTCTCCTTTTCTATGTCCAGCTCCCCTCTCTCAAAACGGTGTCTCAGATTCCTCCACACTGGGGGGCACCTGCTCCCTGTCGTGTTCCTGAGAGCCCACGGGGGGCCCGCCCGTTCCTCCATTGAGGCGCACTTGGGCAGGGCATTCTTCAGCGATTCACAAACATCCATGTTTTTCTTCGAACGGGCATGGCTGCCTTCCCGGGTCAGCTTCTGTGGACACTGCCCGTTTTGCAGAGTGGTTGTGCCACTTTGTGCTCTCACCAGGTGGGCTGGAGATTTCCCATTATTCCACGGCTTTGCCAATGCTTGGTGTGGTCTTTACTGGTCCAGGCAGCGTTTCCAAACGCGGGAGAGGGCACGTTCTCTGGATTGTCCATTGATTAACTTGAGCCACGCCTACTGATAAGCATTTGGGTTGTTCTCAGCTTTTAATCCTGTTACAAAGCGGTGACAATCACCCTTGAATGCGTTTCTTTGGGCACTTGTGACTGAGTCCCTGGTAATTTCCTTTCAATCCAAACAATCTCTTATTGGTTTTTTTTGTTTTGTTTTGTTTTTAACTACGAAATGACACTAGAATAAGTTTCCTTGATGTTCATCTTTGTGGACTTTATATATTTTTGGAGAATTTAGTTCTTGTTGGGTTGTTTTGTTGTTGTTCTGTTTCTTGCTTTTAACATTTCTTCTCATGTTGGTCTTGGGGATAGAGCCAGCCCAGGGCAGTGTCGCTGCACGTCACATAGGATGAAGGGCTGAAGACTGCCTCCTCTTACAGGCTGGCTTCCGAGATTGAACCTTTTCTTCTTGCTCCTCCTCCAAGTCTATGACCCTCCAAGGTAGGAAGGGGTGTGTCTGGTCTAGCCAGGGGAGGAGGGCTTCTGCCAGTCTCCAGGTTATATGGCAGGGTGGTCTAACAACCTCCCAAACCTCTGTGCAAGCACATTATTTCTGAGAGCCACAATCATTCCCTCATTCTTGTACCCATCCTTCCATCTGCCACTGATTCATCTGTCACCTGCCAACCATCCACCATCCATTCACTGATCCATCCATCCATCACACCATGTCCTATTCATTGATTTAGTTACCAATGACTTCAGCTTTTTTCATTCACACATCCATTGATCCACTCAGCCTTTATCCACCTTTTATCCATCAGCTCAAATAAAAAAAATCTTTCCATCCATCCATCCATGCACTTACCCATCCATCTATCCACCCATCCACCCAATTCCTCACCCACCCATTACTCTGTCCATCCATCCATCATCCATCCACACATCTACCCACTTATCCATCCATCCATCCATCCACACATCTACCTGCTCCATCCATCCACCATCCATCCACTATCCATCCAACATCCATCCATCCACACATCTAACCACTCCATCCATCCATCCATCCACCATCCACACCTCTACCTACTCCATCAATCCACCATCCATTCACCCACCCATCCATCCATCCACACATCTACCCACTTATCCATCCATCCATCCATCCATCCACCATCCACACATCTACCTACTCCATCAATCTACCACCCATCCATCCACCAACCCATCCATCCATCCACGCATCTATCCACTTCATCCATCCATCCATCCATCCACGCATCTATCCACTTCATCCATCCATCCATCTACACATCTACCCACTCCATCCATCCACCATCCATCCATCCATCCACACGTCTACCCACTTATCCATCCAGCCATCCATCCATCCATCAACCATCCACACATCTACCCACTTATCCATCCATCCATCCATCCATCCATCCATCCATCAACCATCCACACATCTACCTACTCCATCAATCCACCATCCATCCATCCACCCACCCATCCATCCATCCATGCATCTATCCACTTCATCCATCCATCCATCCATCCACGCATCTATCCACTTCATCCATCCATCCATCTACACATCTACCCACTCCATCCATCCACCATCCATCCATCCATCCACACGTCTACCCACTTATCCATCCATCCATCCATCCATCAACCATCCACACATCTACCTACTCCATCAATCCACCATCCATCCACCCACCCATCCATCCATCCACACATCTATCCACACCATCCATCCATCCATCTACACATCTACCCACTCTATCCATCCATGCATCTACACATCTACCCACTCCATCCATCCATCCATCCATCCATCCATTTGTGCATTTCTCTCTTTATTTATCTATTCATCAAGTCATTGAACTTCATTTACCCATCCCTCCACCCAAGCATCCATCCACCCTTCCATCCCTTTCACCATTCATTTATCTATTCATCTAGTCATGCATCAACCTCTCCATCCAACTTTTAATCTATCTACTCATTTACCAGTCAGGGTAGGCACCCATCCATCTACCCACCCTTTCAAAGCCTGGAAATGACTCAGTCCTTGTCCTTCCCCTCTAGAAATTCCTAGTCTACATGGGGAGGTAAATCACATGCACACACACAACACACACACACACACGGGAAATTTCCAAAATAGTGTGATCAGTGCTGTACTCAGCATATGTTCAAGATACAGAAGATTTAAAAAGCAGGTAGGTGGTTGGGTATTTGGGTAAAAACATGCACCGTGTGCCAGCAACAAAGTGGTCACAGAATGCTGAGGGAGAGGTGGGTGTCAACAGGTGGCCAGGAGAGAGGTGTCATGATACGGGGAGGAAGACGAATGCAAGGCACGAGGAACAAGAAGATATGAACCTGGGATGAACGTCTGCTCAGCGAGGAAACTTGTCTACATGCCCCTACTCCCTGACCACCTCCCTGCTGACCCCACAGGCAGAGCCAACCTCTCCAGGAACCGTGACAATGCAGCCAACGAGACAGCAAGACATGATGCACCAAATATCATCCAGTGGACCTGTTTCCTCTCAGCCCAAGCCCGCCCACTCAGTCCCAGACGAAGCAGGGACACCATCTGCCCAGCCCCAGGATCATCCCCCTGAGGCCACTGGGGCTGTTCGGCCACAGCTGGCCATTGAGAAGGAGCCACGCCGTGTCCCCCGCCTCCGGGCCTTGGTGGAGAGCCAGGCCTTCAAGAACGTTCTGGTAGATGAGATGGACATGATGCACTCTCGGGCCGCCACCCTCATCCAAGCCAACTGGAGGGGGTACCGACTGCGGCAGAAGCTGGCCTCCCAGATGATGGCCGCCAAGGCCATCCAGGAGGCCTGGAGGCGCTTCAACACCAAGCGCCTTGGGCGGTCCAGCAAGACGGGGGAGAAGAAGGTGAGCTTGGAGGACGAGGAGAACATCCCTTACCACCCGCCGCAGCAGGTGCGCTTCCAGCATCACGAAGAAGAGGACCTCCCCCCACAGAGCCTGCCCCTACCCCTCATGGAGAGCAAGGAGACCCAGTTCCCTTCCACCGACCGTCTCGTCCCCTGCACCTCCGAGGAGGGCTTCCGGAAGGCCCCGGCAGCCCTGGGGTCTGCAGAGATCAGCATCAAGGGCACGTGTACCATCGGAGCCCCAGGGGTCACCTTCCTCCCGCGTCAGACCATGGCCATCAGAAGTTCCTGCCTGGTTCGTGTGGAGGAGGACGCCATGGCCAAGACAACACAGACCACCCCCAGAGTCAGCAAGGCCAGAGTCCCAGGGCCAACCCCTCCGAGGAGGGCTGCCCAGGCCCTTGACGGGCCCCTCAAGGGCCAGACCCAGGTCCCCATGGAAGCAGAGGGGCCCAGAGCTCAAGCCCAGGCATACCTGGTGGCCTCAATGACCAGGACCCAAGGCCAGGTGTGTCCAGTGGCCTTGATGACCAGGACCCAAGGTCAGGTGTGCCTGGCAGCCTCAATGACCAGGACACAAGGCCAGGCATGTCCAGTGCCCTCATTGACCAAGACCCAAGCCCAGGTGTTCCCAGCAGCCTCAACCAAGACCCAAGCCCGGGTGTACCCGGTGACCTCATTGACCAAGACCCAAGCCCAGGTGTGCCCGGTGACCTCATTGACCAAGACCCAAGCTCAGGTGTGCCTGGTGGCCTCATTGACCAAGACCCAAGCTCAGGTGTGCCCAGTGGCCTCAACTAAGACCCAAGACCAGGTGTGCCCGGTGGCCGCAACCAAGACCCAAGCCCAGGTGTTCCCAGTGACCTCATTGACCAAGACCCAAGCCCAGGTGTGCCCGGTGGCTTCTATGACCAAGACCCAAGCCCAGGTGTGCCCGGTGGCCACATTGACCAAGACCCAAGCCCAGGTGTGCCCGGTGACCTCATTGACCAGGACCCAAGCCCAGGTGTGCCCGGTGGCCTCATTGACCAGGACCCAAGCCCAGGTGTGCCCGGTGGCCTCATTGACCAGGACCCAAGCCCAGGTGTGCCCGGCGGCCTTATTGACCAAGACCCAAGCCCAGGTGTGCTCGGTGGCCTCGATGACCAAGACATGCATGGTGACCATGATGGCCAAGACCCCAGCCCCAACGCACCCAGCAGCCTTGATGAGCAGGACCCCAGCCCCGACGTACACGGTGGCCACGGTGTCCAAGCCTCCACCCCAGGCCCGTTCAGCAGCCACAACCACCAAGGCCCCACGCCGGACACGCCTGGTAGCTGCGACAACCAAGCTTCCAGCCCAGGTGTGCCCGGTGGCCGCAACTGCCCGGACCCCGTTCCAGACGTGCCCCATGGCCACGACAACCAGGGCTGCACCCCAGACGCGCCTGGCGGCCATGGTGACCAAGACCCAAGCCCAGCTCCGCTCGGTGGCTACAATCTTCAAGACCCTGTGTCTGACCCCTCCATCAGCAGGGGGCCTCAAGTGTCCCCTCCAAGTGACCACGGCCGCCAGAACACCCAAGAGCTCGCCCCCCGAACACCAGAGAGCCCCAAAGGGAGCCAGGGCCACGGGCGGTGGCGAGGGGAAGGCCAGGTGTCCCCGCCAGCCACACCTGGAACCCAGGTCTCCCAGGGCTCTGGCTGAGCCTCGTTTGAAAGCCGAGAGAAGCAAGACTCCCCAGAAACAGGTGAAAACAGAAATATCCAGGACCAGTGTGGACACGGGCGCCTCCAGGGCTTCGTCCCGTGTTAAATTAGGAGCCGAAGAGGAGCGCAAGCTCCAAACACAGAGACGTCTGGAAATGGGCATCGTTAAGGTTCAATCCCAGGTGTACTTACCTGTAGAAGCTTGTGTGACTCCGAACCAGGTCCAGCCAGTCCCAGGTGTGACATGGGTCCCAGGTCAGCCTCAGCCAGCCCCACGAGTGACCAGGGCCTCGTCCCAGGCCCAGCTGACCACCGAGGCAACCAAGCCCCTCCTGCCAGCCCGCGAGGCCACTGACCTCAGCAAAACCCAGTCGCGGCCCCACCTGGCTGAGTGCAAAGCCACCATCCAGGCCAGCGTGCACCCCGGCACCCTGCCTCGGACCAAGGTCGACGACAGACTGACCCAGGTGCCGCTGCATGGCCACGGGCTGGGCGAGACAACGCGGGGCCCTCACCCGGCACCCTCAGGTGCCCAGGGCCTGCTGGTGCCACTGCTGACGCCCTCCGCTCACCCCCCGTGCAACGTCGAGTCCTGGGGGGACAGTGCGGCCGCCCGGGACCAGCCGCTGACGCACAGCCAGAACGCGCTGTGCCAGGAGGAAGTGACGGCCTTCCAGCTCGCCAGCCTGTGCACGGAGCTCGCTGCCATGCTGGGCTCACAGGAGGACCTCCAAACGCTCCTGGCCAAGGCCCTCTTGCAGGGTGAGGTGCGGGCAGCCCTGACCCAGGCCCTGGCCAAGGAGGCGCCAGAGGCTGCCAGGGCCAAGCCGCTGCCCCCGGGCATGCTGGGCACGGCGCTGGTGAAGGCCCTGTCCTGGGGCGAGCTGGGCGTCGCGCTGTCCCGTGCGCTGTCCCGGGGTGAGCTGCGGGCGGAGCTGGCCCGTGCCTTGCAGGGCAAGCTGGCGGACGTGCTGAGCAAGGCTCTGACGGACGAGGAGCGAGCCGCCCTGCGCCAGGCCCTGTGCCAGGGCGAGCTGGGCGCCGTGCTGGGCCAGTCTCTGTCCCAGGCAGTCCTGAGGTCGGGGACCATCCTCCCCAAGGCAGCGGCCAAAGCGGCGGGCGGCGGGATCACCGCTGTGTCGGCTCTGCTGGAGGTGGACGGCAGGGGGCGCCCACTGGCCTCGTGGGGGCCCGGCCTGGGTCTCGTGAGACCCCAGTCTGTCAAGGTTAGAGTCCCCGAAGATGGGTTCTGGGAGGGCTTCTCCTCGGGCCAGCTCGCCGGGCCCCTGGAGGCATTGGGGGTCGGGGCCACGCTCGAGGGGTCACCCTGCACACCTCGGTCCTCCGGGGGAGCTCCTGCGGCCACTCAGGCCATCCCCACCGCCCACCGGTGCCCACTGATGTTGGAGCTGAGCCCCATCCCCTCCTGGGGGGTCTCCTTGGGACTGTCCCTGGCCTCCATGGTCAGCCAGGAAGACGTGTCCCCATCCCCGTGCCCAGGCACTGGCAGCTCGGTGTCCGCGTCCCCCTCCGTAGCCAGGGACCCGGCGCCCAGCTTGCCGGAGCCCCCCATGCTGCAGCCTCACCCCTGCCCGTGGCAGCTGCTCGTTGCCAATGGCGCAGGCCCAAGTACCAGCCGGCCGGCCATCTCCGGTGGCACAGCCCCGAGCTCCCCCAAGCCCCACGCAGTCAGCAGGGTGGCCCCACAGCCACAGATGGCGTCTGGGGAGGGTAGGGGGGCGGCAGGAGGCCGGGCCTGGGGCTCGGGGGGCGGGGGGCAGGGCGCACATCCCCACCACCCCTCCGCCATCTGCAATCAGACAGCTTGTTGGTGCCAGGTCACTAGGACCACCCAGGGGTCCCCGGGTGGGTATCATCCATCCGTCGCCAGAGGGCCACATCGAATACCTGTGGTCCGCCAGGAGTCCCCCAGGAGGACTCAGGGCTCCCCAAATTCCAGGCAAGGATCCACGGTCCTAAGGGAGAGGGTCAGCAAGGGGTGCCCGGGCGTCCTGAAGGCCTCAGCGGGTGACAAAGAGCCCCAGAGGGCCGTGGCCCCTGGCCAGCGCTGGGCGTCCAGGAGGGAGAGCTTTGTGGTGACCGAGGTGGGACGCAGCGTGCTCCGGGCCTCCCCGGCCCCAGCTGCCACCTCCCGGCAGGAGAGGAGCCACACCTGGATCTCTTTGTCCACCAGGCCCTGTGCCCAGCAGGTCTCTGACCACGTGGCAGCCAAGCTTGTGGGACTCGTGGCCCGTTTGCCACAGGGTGCCGATGACAGCCGGGCCAGGGGCCTCTCCCAGGGGTCCGTGGCCTGTAGCCTGGACGAGAGCAACTCCCAGAGTTCCCTGCAGAGCTTCAGCACGCTCAGCCCCTCCACCCTGTCCGTGGCCAGCATGGCCGCCGTGGACCTGGTGGATGCCTGGGACAGCAGCTCGGACAGGGAGCTCCAGATGGAGCCCCTCCTCCCGGGGGATCCCCAGGAACCCAAGGTTGGGGGTGAGGCCCCCGAGGATGGGTGTGCAGTGCCCAGCCTCCAGCAGCCGGCCCCAATCTCGCACCAAGGTGCAGTGTCCAGCCATGTGACCCTAAGTGTCCACTGGGACTCAGCCAACAGGAAAGTGGCCTCAGCGTGCAGCTCCATGTCAAAACTCGAGGGCCTGCCACAGGCAACCCTCAGGCCTGGGCTGGTGAGATGCTTGTCGTTAGGGGCTCTGATCCCCAGCGGGCAGCAGCCGCCCAGTCTAGCCCAGCAACCTGTGGCCAGTAGGGTGGCTGCCCCCAGCCTGTCCCACCCATCAGTACCCAGTGCATTGGCCCTGAGCCTCTCCCAGCCATGCTTGACCTGTGCAGTTACCCCCAGCCTCTCCCAGCCAGGAATGCCCAGTAGAGCCACCTCCAGCCTGTCCCACCCATCAGTGGCCAGTATGGTGGTCCCCACCCTGCACCACCCATCTATGGCCAGTGGTGTGGCCCCCAGCCCAGCACAACCACCCATGGCCAGCAGGGTGGGCCGTAGCCCAGCCCACCTGTCAGTGGCCAGCAGAGTGGCCTCAAGTCTAGCTTGCCCATCAGTGGCCAGTGGCGTGGTGCCAAGCACAGCCCACCCATCAGTGGCCAGTGGAGTCACACTCAGCCCGGCCCACCGATCAGTGGCCCCCAGCCGAGCCCAGCCATCAGTAGCCAGTGGTATGGTCCCCAGGCTAGCCCATCCATCAATGACCAATGGCGTGGTTCCCAGGCTAGCCCATCCATCAATGACCAGTGGTGTGGCCCCCAGCCGAGCCCAACCATCAGTCGCCAGTGGCGTGGCTCCCAACCTAGTGCAGCCATCCTACCTATCAATGACCAGTGGTGTGGTCCCCAGGCTAGCCCATCCATCAATGACCAGTGGTGTAGCCCCTTGCCAAGCCCAACCATCAGTCGCCAGTGGTGTGGCTCCCAACCTAGTCGAGCCATCCTACCTATCAATGACCAGTGGTGTGGTCCCCAGGCTAGCCCATCCATTAATGACCAGTGGTGTAGCCCCTTGCCAAGCCCAACCATCAGTCACCAGTGGCGTGGCTCCCAGCCTAGTCCAGCCATCCCACCTATCAATGACCAGTGGTGTGGTCCCCAGACTAGCCCATCCATCAATGACCAGTGGCGGGGCTCCCAGCCTAGCCCACCCAACAGTGGCCAGTGGTATGGCCCCCTGCCTAGTGCAGCCATCCCACCTATCAATGACCAGTGGCGTGGTCCCCAGGCTAGCCCATCCATCAGTGACCAGTGACGTGGTCCCCAGCCAAGCCCAGCCATCCCACCTATCAATGACCAGTGGCATGGTCCCCAGCCAAGCCCAACCATCAGTCACCAGTGGTGTGGCTCCCAGCCCAGCCCAGCCATCCCACCTATCAATGACCAGTGGCGTTGTCCCCAGGCTAGCCCATCCATCAATGACCAGTGGTGTGGTCCCCAGGTTAGCCCACCCATCAATCACCAGTGGTGTGGCCCCCAGCCAAGCCCAACCATTAGTCACCAGTGGTGTTGCCTCCAGCCTAGTCCAGCCATCCCACCTATCAATGACCAGTGGTGTGGTCCCCAGGTTAGCCCACCCATCAATCACCAGTGGTGTGGCCCCCAGCCGAGCCCAACCATTGGTCACCAGTGGTGTTGCCTCCAGCCTAGTCCAGCCATCCCACCTGTCAATGACCAGTGGCATGGTCCCCAGGCTAGTCCATCCATCAATGACCAGTTGCGTGGCCCGCAGCCCAGCCCAGCCATCCCACCTATCAATGACCAGTGGTGTGGTCCCCAGGCTAGCCCATCCATCAATGACCAGTGGTGTGGCCCCCAGCCAAGCCCAACCATTAGTTGCCAGTGGTGT
This sequence comes from Choloepus didactylus, assembly GCF_015220235.1. NCBI lineage: Eukaryota > Metazoa > Chordata > Mammalia > Pilosa > Megalonychidae > Choloepus > Choloepus didactylus. Next base: position 1,587,341 of record NC_051331.1, on the reverse strand, counting down.
GGCTCCCAGCCTGGTCGAGCCATCCTACCTATCAATGACCAGTGGTATGGTTCCCAGGCTAGCCCATCCATCAATGACCAGTGGCATGGTCCCCAGCCGAGCCCAACCATTAGTTGCCAGTGGTGTGGCTCCCAGCCTAGTCCAGCCATCCCACCTATCACTGACCAGTGGTGTGGCTCCCAGGCTAGCCCACCCATCAGTGGCCAGTGGCGTGGGTCATGGCCTTGACCATTCAAGTTTGGCCCCTAGAATGGATCCCAACCTCCAGTTCTCAAGGGTGAATGCCATGGCCCCAAGTTTGCGCCATCCGTCAGCGGTGTTCGAGGTCTCCTCAGACAGGCCGTGCCCCTCTGGGGTGGGGAGCCTGGGCCGGGCCCTGAGCCAGCCATCTGTGGACACTGGGCTGGGCCCAGGTCGAGAGCCTCTGCCAATGGGGGGGCTGGGCTCCGAGTTCAGCAGGGGCCCCCTCTGTTTGCACCAGCCTACTGGTATCAGCAGGGAGCACCGAGGTCTGAGTCCACTTTCTGGGGTCACTCTTTCGGCACCAAATCTTTACCAGGCATCTGTGGGAGCTTCTAGTCCAGGCCAGGGGACCTGCCTGTCACAGGGGCTGCTGTTCAGGGGTGTGACTGATGGTGCCTCTCGGGGGGCCATGGCAGCCGATGTGCCCCCTGGTTTGCCCCTGGCAGCTCTGGCTGTTGGCGTGGGCCTTGGTCATCCCCAGCTGGCCGGGGGCGTGGGTTCTCTTGCGTCCCAGATTTCCTTGGCTGGTTCCCCTTTGACTCAAGCGTCCATGGGGACGGGGACGGGCGCCAGCTACTCTCGGGCCTCCCTGTCCAGCGTGGGCCCCAGTGTGTCGCAGACCAGGGTTGACCCCCCCATAACCATGGATTTCCGGCACCCTTCCGTGGCCACAATTGTTGCCCCCAGTTACCAACAGGCCAACATCATCCCCTCAGGACACCGGGACGGGTTCCTCTGGGGGTTTTGAGCCGGGCGCCGTGGCCTGTGGCATGGACCTTGGCCCGATCGCTGCGTCTGCTGGGAAGCTCGCGAGCCTGCCCCCGGGCTTAGTCATGAGTGGGGTGGCCCCAAACGTCCCCCCTGGGTCTCTGGCGCCTCTGAGGGCATCGACGGCAGGGGCTTTGGGTCAGGGCCTGGCTCTGGAGTCCACGGCTAGTGGGAGCTACCTGGGTATCGCTGCCGGAGGTGTGGCCCAGCCCCTGCCGCAGGGGTCCATGCTGATTGGCATCACCCCCCGCCCTTACCAGGGGGCTCTGGCTGGGGAGCAGGGCCCCCCGTTCCAGTCGCCCCATGCCCCTAGCCTGGTTCCGGCTCATTCCCAGGCCCTGGAAGCCGGGGTCCCAGTTTGGGAGGTCCCCCAGGCATCGACGGTCCTGGGAAGAGCTGCCCAGCTGGCGGAAGAGCCAGACATGGCGCTTTTGGTGCCTGTAGACAACCAGGCTGCTTTGAAGCCACCAGAATGGGAAGAGGTCCACATGCTGGATTCCGTTTCTAGCCATTTAGCCAACCCCTCCGTGGTCCTCGCTGCCACCCCCTGGATGCAGCACGATCCCGCGGGGACCGGAACAGACTACGGTCCCCAGCCCCTCGAGGAGGGACCCCTGGCTGGGCCCCAGATGGCTCTGCTGGGGGACGTGGCCCCCATCCCTTTGCAGGCCCTGAGCCTAGCCATGGACCCCAGGGCTGGCGGCGTCCACCGAGCTCCGCACGGGATCCCCATGGTGCAGCCGAGGCCTGTGCTTGGCAGAGCCATGAGTCAGCCCCCAGCTCCCGGGGCCACGAGGGACCCCATGTTTCTTCACCAGGGGTCCGTGCCTTATGTGGGACCCCAAAGCCATTCCCAGCAGACTGTGGCTTCGGCCGCGGTCCTGAGACACCCCCTGCTGTCCCATGGGAGCCCCGTGGCACCCTATTTGCACCAGAGCCTTCCCCCGAGTTTAGGGGCTCCCGGCTCAGCCTCCCACATGCCACCCTATCCACCCACGGCCAGCGGGACGGCGGATAGTGGTTTACAGATGGACACCACTGCCAGCGTGCTCCAGAGGCCTGTGGCCGGGGCCTCAGCCCAGGACAGGTACAAGGCCCTGGATCCCCAAAAATCCTACAGGTCCGTGCAAGGAAGCCTCGTTTCAGAGATGCTGGAGGGCTCTGGGCACACACTCGTGCCCCCCCAGCAGCCCCCGTTGGTGCAGGGAAGCCCCGAACGCCCTGAGGGCACACAGCCCCTGGGGGTGGCCGTGCATGGGTCCCCCATCCCCAGGCTGGCCCCGGGCATCCACAGGGTGTCTCTGGGCTACGAGTCATCGCCAAGCAGCTTCCTGAGGACCCTCCTCGACCAGGAGTCGCGGCCGGGGTCCCTGGTCTCTACCCACGGCGTGGCAGCCCCCGCGGGCGACCGCCAGCTGCCCCTGACCCCCGCCGTGCCTGCTGTGGTGGGTGGCGCGTGGGGGCTGGCCGGGCCGTGGGACGCCGTGGGGGACACAGCGCCGGCGGCAGATCCCACATGGTCGGGGGCCTTGTTGGCGTCCCTGCAGGTGGTGGAGGAGGTCATCGTCCGCGCCGTGGTCACCATCCAGGCACACGCCCGCGGCTACCTCGTGCGCCGCACCATTAGGATCTGGCACCGGAGCGCCACCGTCATCCAAGCGGCCTGGCGTGGCTTCCACGTGCGCCGCAGCATCACGCAGCTCCAGGGGGCCGCCGTGGCCATCCAGGCCGTGTGGCGCGGATACTGCACCCGGCGCCGGCACCCCGCGGCCTCGCTACTGCCGCCCGCCTGGGCCGGGATGCCGCCCGGGCACCGCTGCTTCCAGTCGTGCCAGCCGCAGGTCTGCGGCCTGTGCCGCTCGCTGAGCGCGGGGCTGGGCAGCCCCCCGAGCGTGGTGCTGCTGGTGGGCTCCAGCCCCCGCACCTGCCACACCTGCGGCCACAGCTGGCCCACGCGGGTGGTGCAGGGCACGGGCCGCGCCCCCCCCGCCGGGCCCCCGCCATCCCCCGCCGCTCCCGCCCCGGCACCGTGCGGCCGTCGCCATCCAGGCCGCGTGGAGGGGCTTCTGGACACGCCAGCGGCTGCGGCAACAGCAGGCAGCGGCCAGGACGGTGCAGGCAAACTGGCGAGGCCACTACACCCGCTCCTGCCTCACCACGGACGCGCTCCTGGGGCCCGGGGAGGCCTGCAACGGCCCCCGACACGTGCAGTGGCCTAGTTTCTAGGCCCGGCTGCGCAGGGGACGTGGCCCACGAGCCGGAATAAAGTCCTCCGAGCCTGAGCTGCGCGTGTGCGGGTTCATGGGGGCGTCGGCGGGGGTGGGGTCGTGCATGCCACTGTTTCCGTCCACGGCTGGTGGAGTGGCGTCTGGTAGCTTCTAGAAGGTCCCTCCGGAAACCCAGAACAGCCACTGGGAATCGCGGAGCCCTACAAAACCCAACAAGTCCTTGCAAGAGGGGCTCCTTCCAGAGATGGAGGGTCCCGGCCACGTCTTCAGTTTGGGGGACCCACCCTCCAGGAGGCCACATCTGGGGGAGACGCAGGACACCGGTGGGGGGTGGCTGTGCCCACAGGGGACTGGGGAGCCGGGAGAGGAGGGGGTGTCCCCAGGGCTCTCTTGGGACCAAGGAGGAAACACAGAGTTTGGGGGCTCCGGAGTCAGGGTCCGGGCCCAGGTGTTTAGGAGGGGTGGGGGTGTTCCAAGTGGGGAGACCGTGCAAATGGCCCCTCATGGGCAGCAGCGCCCCCTAGAGGCCCCGCCTCCACCAGCAGGGCACACACAGGTGTAAAGAGCACACACCTGGCCACACCTGGCCACGCACCTGCGTGGCGCCAGCTGCAGCCCCTCCCTGGGCGGGAATGGCGGGCTCCCCGCTGCCGCCGTGGCTCCTGCTGCTCACGCTGCTGCTGCGACCCTGTGACGGGAGCCCCTCCCCCTCCACTGTCACCTCTGCAGGTAAAACAGGTAAGGGGGACGTTGGGGTTCCTGAGCCGGGAGGAGGGCTCTGGCCCTAACTCTGGCATTTGGACCCCTCCATCCGGCCGTCCCCCCAGAGGGCTGCCCGTCCCCCTAGAAGCAAATGGGGGGGTCATGGGAATTCTGGGGTCCCCTCCCCTGCTCAGAGACCTGGCACCTCCTGAACCGGCTAGAGTCTGGGAGAGCCTCGCCCGGCTTGAGGCCCTGTTTCAGGGCTGTTTCCCTTCTCCCAGTCCCCAAAGAGAGTGTGGGGACCCCCGGTGCCTAGGGGATCAGGGCCAGGGCTCTGTTCTTGTCCAGCTTGGAGGCCCCTCCTTCCCGCGGGACGTTCGTGGCGTCTGACCCAGTTCCCTCTGCCCTATAGGACGGTTCCCACGGCGGGTGGGGGGGGACAGTTGATCTTGGGTCCCCTCCCCTCCCCCAGCCCTCTCCCCACACCGAGTCACGACTCTCAGAGCCTGTGTCCCAGTCCTGTCGTCTCAGGGCTCTGCTGAGCAGCTGCCCTGTGTGTCCCCGTTTCACAGCTCGGGAAACTGAAGCTAAAGTGAGCAGAGACCCCCAGCCTGTGCCAGCCCTTGATTAGACCCAGTCGGCACGGCCAGTGCATGCCAGCCTCTCCCTGCTCCAGGAGCCTGTGGGAAAAGTAAACTCCTGGCATGGGGTGTAGACACAGCCCGACTTTATCTTCCAGTTCATTCCCCAACAGCTCATGAGCGCCAGGTGCTCAGGTGGGACCCAGATTCTCCACGTCCTCGGGTCTTCCCGGTTCAGCTGGCCAGAGCTGTGGCTTGGCTTTGGGTCCTCTGTGGCCCCAAAGTCCTCTTCATTTCAGCAGAAACCTCTCATGGTCTGCCCGTGGCTGGGGTGGGGAAATTTCATGCACAAAGCTGCTTCTAGAATCTCAACCCCTGGTGGAGACCAGGGGCCAGTGAGGAGCAGGGGAGCCTCATGGTGCCCTGGCTCCTTGGAGGTCCTTAAGGGACCCCCTGCCCACCTTCCCAGTGGCCAAACCCTCTACTGCTGAGCCACAGGTTCCACCTGTAATATGGGGGTGACGTCCAGCTGACACTTCGTGTCTGTTCTAGACTCATCGGCCGTCCCCAGAGAGCCAGGGAGATGGGGTGGGGGCAGGGGGCGCGTGACCCTGCCCTGTCCCCGGCGATGCTGGCCGTTATTTCCGCATATCTGATGCCCGGGGTGAGGCAGGGGCAGCAACACAAAGGTCGCCAGCGGGCAGGGGCGGGGCGGGGGCTGGGCCGGAAATAGCCGGGCGCGGTGCCTGGGGTGGGGTGGGACATGGGGGGCATCCCGGGCAAGATGGGCGGGTGGGGGGCCCCAGAGACATGACCTCCTGCCCGCTCCTGGCACCCGGGCTTCTGCGTCCCCATGAAAGCCCTGGGGTCAGCCACCGGGACCTCCAGGCCGCGGGGAGAGGGCTGACCACTGACCCCTGCCCCCGGATGGCCCCTGCCCCCCAGGGAGCTCAAGGTGGGTCCCTGTGGCTCAGCTTCTCTGCCAGACCACGGTGAGCTCGCAGAGGCCCCGGCTTCCCGTCATCGGCTTGCTACAGAAAGGGAGACTGAGTCCCAGGAGATTTAAGAGACTCCCCAGCCCGGACTTGGACCCCGGCTGTGGGAGATCAGACAAGGGGCTCGAGCTCTCGAGGAGCCACATGGTGCCCAAACCCACCCGTTCTCCCTCGGAGGGGGGCGTTTGTTATCCGCGATGACAGGGGGAAGAGGGGCCCAGAGAAGGGCAGGGACTGGGCAGGGCCACCTGGGACGGACCTTCAGCTGCGATCCCCACCCTCCGCTCCCCACCCTCCATATTTTCCTTTCCAGATGTCACAACTCTTTCATCACTCTGGAACACGGGATCCGTGGAGACCCCACTTACCAACCCTCTAAATGCTTTGTCCCCCAGTAGCAGCACCCACATCCCCTCCGCAAGTTCAGGGGAGTCCCCCACTATCCACTTCTCCTCCCCAAGTTCAGGGGAGCCCCCCACCACACCCCTCCCCTCCACAAGTTCAGAGGAGCCCCCCACCACACCCTTCCCCTCCACAAGTTCAGGAGAGCCCCCCACCATCCTCCCCAGCCCCAGCCCCACACCTCCAGGAATAACCCCCACCTCCCCACCCCCAGACACAAGCACCCACCCCAGATCTGGCTCCCCAAGTTCAGAGCTCACCCCCACTGCCCACTCCAGCCCCCCGAGTTCCACCTCCTCAACCGTGCACTTGAGCCCCACGTCCCCCAGCCGCAGAACAGAGCCCTCCGCTGTGCCCCCGGCAGCCACGGAGAAGACCCCAGCAGCCTCAGACCCCCGTGAGTACAGGGCAGTTTGGGGGGCACCCAGCTGCAGTTCCAGGACTGGCCACCAGGGGCCGCCACCAGCCGCGAGGGCGCTGCAGAGCCCCACCCCCTCTTGCCTAATTCCATGCACATTTTGAAAGTTATTATCACAAAAGGTTGTAGGTTTTCCATGCACATTTTTTCAGCATTTAGCGTGTGCCTTGGATGCTGCAGTGCATGAGAGAGACAAGATCCCTGAGCCCAAGGAAAGATGGTTATAAATAAGTAAACCAGGCAAGGTAGAGCAGGGTTTCTGGGTGCAGGGGTTTGAGTTTTAAGAGTGGTCAGTGAAGGTTCCAGTGTGACAGAGGAGCAGCAGGGAGCCACGCAGATATTGGGGGGAGAGCAGCCAGGAGGGGGCCCGACCCGTGCAAACGCCCGAGGTGGGGGCTGCCTGGAATATATGGGGGGAAGCGAGGAGCCCAGGAGCTACAGTAGTGTGAGTGGGCTGTGAGTGGGGAGGTTGCAATGTGCAGAGCCCTAGGGGATCTAGAGAACTTTCTCAGATTCAAAATAAATACAGAGTCTCCCAAATGATCAAAGAAAAATGCCAACTTGAAGTGAAACACAATCTTTTGTTGAAAGTCGCAGAACAGAAAACATCCTTACAAAGTGTCAGGTTTCGCATCCACATCCGGAACGTCTCCGAGTTTGGCAGTGGAGCTCTAGCTGGGATTTTTCTCACTTGGCGTGAACCACCCAACATGCCCAGCTGTGGCCGAGGAAACATGGAAAACTTAGTGAATCCCTTTCAGGGAGATAAACGCCGAGGATACCCCATACTTTGGAAAGGTTATGGCAGACTGGGAAGGGAGAAGGCAAGAAAAGGCTCTGGGCCCCGATGGGTGTCTCAGCCTTGGGCCCGGGGCTGACCTGGGTGCCTCCCCACAGATCCGGGTAGCGCTGTGGCCCCCAGGTCACCCCGGAATCCAGGCGTGGTGGTGGCCGTGTGTCTGCTGTTGTCTGTCCTGGTTATTGGGTCCGTGGTAATGGCCGTGAGGTGCTCTCAGCAGGAGGCATCCAAGTTCCAGATGCTGGACAATATCTCCATGGTGAGGAGCGGTGGGCGGGGAAGGTCGGGGGGTTCCCCCCACCAAACTGGGAAACCCCTGCCGCAGAGCCCGCTGACAGAGGCGTGCCCCTCGTCTGTCCTCCAGGGAACCACGAGTCGGAGGTCTTCCGTTGCCCACTGCCTGCCGGAGTGATCCCCATGGGGCCGACGGAGAGAGGGGGGCCTCGGATTGGGCTGGGGTCCCCAGGAAGGAGCAGGGCTGGGGGAATAAAGTGCTCCTGCTTAGCTGAGGCTCCTGAGTCATTTATTGAGCACCTGCTGTGTGCTGGGGGAGACGAGCAGGAACTGGGGAGCCTCGTGGAGTCATTGTGGGTGGCCCTGAGGTGGCCACGTCACTGGGAGGGCAGGTGTGGTGGCCGAGGGGGAGGTGACGATGGGGGAGCCGGGCCATGGCATGGAGGAGCGGGGCACCCTCTTCCCATCGTGCAAGTGGGAAAGGGACGGAGGGGAGGGGCAGGTCTCAGGCTGGGTGCCTTTATCAGAGGGGTAAACTGAGGCAACTGGCTGTGCGACTTGGGCTGGGAAAGCGCTCCCACTCCCTGTGCGGCGATTCAGGCTGCAAAATGGGCACCCTCGGGGAGAGGCCACGGGATCAAGGTCACCAGCAGAAGCAAGTGTCACGCTCCGATGGTCCCCAGGGCGGCGGCAGGACGCCGGGGCCTCCCGGGCAGGCAGCAGCTGAGGTGAAACATTAACTCGAAGCTGCGGGGCCGGCTGTGTCCCTTCCCCCTGCCATCCCCGCTGTGTCCCCTCCCCGAGGGCCCCCACACCTCTGGCTGCGGCCCCAGCCTGGCCATTGGTGGATGGGATGTGGACCAGAGAAGGTGTTCTGTCTGCTTGGGGCAGCACAGCGTTCCCAGGGACCCCAGGGGACCACCTCCAGCCCCCCTCGGCCACACCCTATAAGTGTACCCACTTCTCCTCCCAGAGCTGCTCCACTTCTCTCTCTCCCTCCTCCCCTCCCACTCTCCCCCTCCTGTACCCCTCACCCCCACTCGCTGTCACACTGCTGACCCCCCCTCCCTCCCACGTGGTCTGTGCCCGTGGGGTGGGGTGCTGGGCTGGCACTCAGAGAGTTGAGGGGCTCTCAGCCGGGCTAGCCCTGCTCCCCGCTCTCCCTGCCTGCTCCCCGCTCTCCCTGCCTGCTCCCCGCTCTCCCTGCCTGCTCCCCAGGAGGCCCTCACCGCAGGACACAGACACTGGTAAGCTACAGGCCTGACCCAGGAGGGGTCCCCCAAAACTGCCAGAGCTGGGTTGGGGGCTGCATGGATCCCCTACGGGGCCAGGAATTCCCCTTCCGAGGGTGGCCTGGTGGGAGTGGGGAGGGGTCTCAGGGCTCAGGGTTGGCTGGAGGCCCCGGTGGGTTCTGGGACTGTGACCCCTGACAGAGCCCCAAAGACTCCAGGCGGGGCACGGGGTGTGGGAGTGAGCTCCCCGTCTGTGTGTCTGCAGCCGCGAGGGTGGGGGGCCTCACAGGGGTGTCGGCGGGCTCCCGGGGCCCTGGGGTCTCACGTCTGTTTCCCCCAGGCCCAGATCCCCCCGCAGCATGCGGTGCAGCGGGACGGCTGTCTCCTTCCTGCCGAGTGAGGTGCGTGCCTGGCGGGGGCTAGGGGATTGGCTGCGGCCGGAACAGCCCAGGCCTCGGGGCAGGGGGGCCCCAGGACCCCCCACTCTGAAGCACCCAACGCTGCCTGAGGACCAGCTTACAGATGGGGAAACTGAGGCTCGTGACTCAGCAGCATTGTGTTCACAGGGTGGCAGGGGTTCCCCGAGGGGCTGGAAGGGGTGCACAGGGGAGCGTTATGATGGAGGGAAACCGAGGCACAGAGGGGTCAGCCTCCCCCAAGCAGGATCTGAACCCCGGCCGGGGACCCCCAGTCCCAGGTCTGAACCCTGAGCTGTACCTTCCTCTTCTGTAAAAAGGGAGCCACCTGGGGCTCCCCCAAATACTCAGTTTGTGGCTTTCAGTTGTTCCAGCAGCGCGGAGGCTGGTGTGCGGTCGGGCAAGGGGGTGACGCAGTGACAGCCACTCAGGGGCACAGGCGATAAAGGACAAAAGGACAAGGCGAGGCACAGGGGCGTGGGGGCAGCCACTCCGCAGGGCAGGCACGGGGGGCTCAGAGGCTGGGGTGGGGGTGGATTTTGCTCCGGGGGCGCTGGATGCCCCGGGAGGTCAGGAGCCGGCGAGAGACCTTCCAGGGTTTGCCTTAGAGGCCGGACTTGGAGCAGCCACAGGGTCCCCCCAACAATAGGCTCTTGGTGACGTGGGGGGCACCCACTGGCTGCCTTGGAAGCGGGGAGCCCTTGCCCAGGCAGGGACCCCCCTCCCCTCCGTCCCCACTCCCACTTCTCCCTGCTGGGTGTCTCCAGTTCAGTCCTGACTTGGACAAGAAGACGCTGTAGCTCAGCACCCAGAGTCCCTGCTCACCCATGTGGGAGCCGCGGCCCTGCACATGGCCATCAGCCTCCGAGCCTCAGTCTCCCGTTCTGTAAAATGGGGACAATGTCCAGTAGCACCGTGGTCTCACGGAGTGAGCAGATCTGCCGGGACCCAGCGAGTATGTGGTACAAGTGAGCTATTATTACTTCATTATTGCTGCTAATCATTTGCTTTCTTGCCTCTTACACTTTAATAAATACAACCGTACAGCTCACCATTATGAATCCTATGGCTGTGATAACAAATATCATTAAATAGTAGGCGCTCTGTTATAGGTAATGACTCTACCATCCGTGGATTGATTCATAAACACATGTTTGTGCAATGCCTCTCGTGAGCCAGGCACTGTTTGCGCCCATGAGGCTGAGGTCAACATGCCCATTTTACAGACGAGTGACTGGGGGCTCAGGCTGGAGGCTGCTCTGCCTTGGGGTGAGCCTCAGAAGCGGCCCCAGGGTCCCCAGGACCCAGGAAATGGCTCAGCCCTTGCCCTTGTCTTGCCAGCGGGCCCGGGAGTCGGAGGATCCTGGCTCGGCCCCCGTTAGCCCCCTGGGTGGGGGTGTCATCCGGAGATGCTTCTCGGGGACGCCCCTGCTGCCACCGCTCTGCAGCCGCCTCAGGACCCCTGGCGAGGGTGAGCCCGGCCACCGCGTGGAGTTCACCATCGAGGCTCGAGAGTGGAGCCATGGCCCGGCCCCGGGCAGGTGAGGAGGGGGATGGGGACGTGGGAGGCCGGGCCTGGGAGAGGGAGCACCCTGTCTTTACTTTGTTCAGAGAACATTTATTAAGCACCTTCTGGGTGCCCTGTGCAGGGGACACAGCCATGGACAATGTCTGATGGTGCAGACAGACATGTAACCTGGAGGTGACAGTGTGGGGTGACCCAGCTGTGATGGGGAAAGATGGGGGCGAGTGGGAGCTCAGTGGAGGCTCCTGGCCCTGTGTGAGGAGGAGCAGAGAGGACAGCTTGGAGTAGGTGGGATCTAGGCTTAGTCTGAATGTGAGGAGAAGTCAGGAGGGGGCTCAGGGAAGGGCACACCAAGCAGAAGGAACAGAATGTTAAAGCCTGAGGCTCAGGGGACCAGGGTACAGGGGTCGTGGGGAGGGAGGCTGGGAGGTGGGCAGGGGCCACGCAGCTCCTCATGGGTGGTCTTTGGGGGAGTCCATTAATCCTGTTGGCAATTTTTTTTGTGCATCCTTGCGGCTCTGGCGGGAGAGAATCTGTCCAGGTCGAGGGTGGGAGATGCAAGAGAACAAAGAGAGGCTTGGGTTGTGTCGGGGCAGGAGAGGTGGTCCCTGGAGCAGCTGTGGGCTGGAACGAAGTGGGCAGATTTGGAAGATATTTATGCAGCAGATGCAGCAGGGGTTTGTGGAACTGGGAAGGGATGAGGGGAGTAGGGGGACCAGTGTGGACATGGGGCTCTGACACCCCACATGCAGCATCTCCTTTAATCCTTGCAACATTGTCAGGGGGAGATATCACGAAGGCCCGTGTCTCATCTCCCAAAAGGGAGGATGCTGGGGACTGAGCACCTCAAGTAAGGAACAGAGGGTGTTGCTTGTTTCCTAGTCACGTAGTAAGACGTGGCAGAGCTGGGGCTTGGACTGGCTGTCTGACTCCCTGGCTCAAGTGCATTCCATTTCTCCAACCTGGGGGTCACAGCTGTGTGGGGAGATGGTCTCCAGGGGAAGGGGCCCTCTTGAAATCTCCTGAGCCTGGGGAGAAGGTTGGGGCTCTAAGTCCCCAACGGACCCCCACATGCCTCTGCATCCTAGCCTGGAGCCACCAGACAGAGGGCCGAGGAGCATGAAGTTGCAAACGCACCTTCTCTACCCCTCGCCCACCTTCCATGCCCTGCCACTGTTCTCGCCAGCCCCCCTTGTCACTCTCCGGGAAATTACTCCCAGGACCAGGGTGCCTGGTGGGTGGGGATGAGCCAGGGAGGAGGGGCAGGGCTGGGATTTGAGGGCCGGAATCATGGAGCCTGGGGCACGATGGGGCATACAGGGTCCCCCATTTCTGCCGAGGGTCTGGGCATGGGTGTGGCTATAAAGGAGTGGGGAGGGGGTCTCAGGTGTGGCTGCGGCTTTCCCTGGGCTTCCGTGAAAGGTGGGTTTGCTTCTTGCCTGCCCACTCCCCCCTGTGGGTAGGGGGAGGTCTTGGAAGCAGAACCAGGGTGTTTATTCAAGGGACCTGGCTTCCCCTCCTCTCCTCTGTCCCCACCCCCAGCTCCTCCGAGCCCCAACCAGAAGCAGCCCCTGTGTGCCCACCCCAGGCCTGGGAGGGCCTTGCCGCCACACTGCCCCGTCCCTCCAGGATCTCTGCTCCGTGTGGGCGGGGGTTCCGGGGCTCCAGGGTCCCCTCACCGGGCACTGAACCGCTGAGCCTGCCTTCCTGGCCACGTGTGCCTATGTCCAGAGCCGGCGACTCTGACTCCAGCCTCCTCCTTGGCGCTGTCACCGGGGAGGGTTGGGGACCCGCCGCTGCTCACCTCTCAGCTTTCAGCACCTCCGTCGGGGGAGCTCCGAGCCCGGCCTCCCCGTCTGCTTCAGCACCAGGAGCGGGCGGACAGCTCCCCGCCGTCCCGCCACCTTCCCTTTCAGCACCAGCGGCAGGGACAGCGCCCTGGGCCGGGGGTCTCCCGCCCCTCCACTCCCTTCCCCTCCATTTCAGCAGCGGCCGGAAGGACAACTTCCGTCCCCCCCACCCCGGGCCGTTGCCTTGACCCCGTTCCATCCGGCACTAGAGGGGACGGCAGCCCGCCCCCGGCCCTGGGGACCCCGGCCCCGGCCACTTCAGAACCCCGCGGGCGGACAGCTCCCTGCCCTCGCCGCCACCCCCCCCGGCCTGGCCCGACCCTCGCTCCTCCTGCGGCGCATGGAGACCCCGCGGGGCGGCGAGGGGGCGCTGAGCGGCGCTCGCAGCCTCCGGGGCGTAGCCAGACCCCGGAGCTCCTGTGGCGGCAGCCCCGGCGCGCCCTCCACGTTCAGCAGCGCTTCCCTCAGACCCGGACAAGCGGGCGGGCGGCGGCGAGCGCGAGGGGAGCCCCCGGCCCGGGATTCGGAGGTCGCAGCGCTCCTGGACCACCCGGCCCTGCGGGCGGTAGGTGGGCGCGCTCGGGGCGCGGGGCTCTGCGGCTGGGGCCGACGCCCGCGGTTTGGAGCCACAGGCGGTTTCCGCGTCTGGACTGCGGCGGGTCTGGCTGGCAGGTCCTAGCAGCGGCGCCCGGGCCCTGAGCGTCCCGTCCACAGCCGGCGGGTCTCCGGGGGCGGCCCTCGCGTCCACCCACGCGGACCTGCGGCTCCGGATGCGCCGCGCCCGGCCGTGAAACGGCCTGTGTGGTTCCACTTGGGTCCGTGGGGGTCGGCTGAGTCTCACCGACCTCTCTGGGACCCCTTGTGTCCCTGAGGTGCCGGTGGCTGCTTGTGGGTGTTGACAGAACCACCGCGGCCCGTCCTGCTCCCCACACACCCCACACCTGCAAGCTGGAGCACAGGGTGTTTCCTGCGTGTAAGAAAGGACAGGCAGGGAAGTGGGGGGCTCCTTACCTCACTGAAATGGTTTGATTTGGGGGGAAGGCTCAGGGTCCAGGACCCCTAGGTCCCCCTTGGGTCCTGACCAAGGGCCCCAGGTTCGAGCTGGGATGGTTTGCACTGGGTGACTCACTTCCCCCTCCGGTTTCCTCCCCGCTGGCCACGGGGACTCCTGGGATCACCGGCTGCGACTCCATCAGCAAACCTGGCCCAAGGCCCCCAGCCTGGGCCGGGAGGTGCTCTGGGGCAGATGGGGTCCCCTAGGCCAGAGGGATTGGAGCTGTCCCCAGGTGACCCTGCAGGCCCCTTGGCATCCCCACAGCTCCCTCCAGCCCCCCCACTCCTGGTGACTCATGATTTTCCATCTTCAGGAGAGAACAAACAAGGATTTGGTTTGGGCCAGCCTGGGGGGTAGTGCAGAGGCAGAAGGGGGCTGTGTGTGCCTGTGAGCAGAGCGTGTGCGTGTGTGTGTGTGTGTGTGTGTCCTCCTGTGCACGTGCTGAGGTGGGGGGCGGGTGCTCAGCCTTGGGAAGGCTGGGGAAGCCGGGGTCCGAGGCCAGGCCCCCGCTGCAACATGCTCTTGAGCAAGTGGCTGTTCCCCCTGGGCCTCCACTTCCTGTCAGGGCAACACAAACAGATCTGCACTTCCTATATTTCGTCGCGACTGTTCTGTGTTGTTCCCCTCCCAGCCCTAGGGATAGGGGTGAGGTTGTCCCCATCCCTAAGCCAACCCCGGCAGGTCTGGACGTCCGCCGGTGGCTGTCTAGATGTACCGCCACTGTCTCTTCATTCCACGAGCACTTATTGAGTGCCTCCTGCATGCCGGCTGATGGGGGGATGGCGGGGAGCTTGGGAAACCTGGCCCTGCCCTGGCAGGATGCATGGCTGGTGGGACAGAAAGATGCAGATAAAAAATAATAATAAATGTGGAACCATCCACATGACAAGGGGATGCTGTGGGAGCATCTACTTGGCTGGTCAGGGAGGACTTCCCGGAGGCAGTGACCCTCCCACTGAGACCTGAAGGAGAAGAGTGTCTGGGCCACGGGGTCGGGGAGCCTGGCCAGTCTGTGGAGTAGCGATGAGGCGCGGGGGACTGCCACAGGGTGAGGCGGGGGGTCGGCAGGTGTCTGGCACACGTGGCCTCTGGGGAGGGGTGGACTTGAATAGGGGGCAATGGGGAGCTGTGAGAGGGTCTGGAGCAGGTGCAGGTGGGAACTGACACACAGTCCCATGTCCAAGTGGGAGCAAGGACTCGGCACCCCCCTCCTCCGCCAGCCAGGACCCTCCGTGGGACTTGGGGCCACTTGTCTCTCCTCCTTGGGCCTCTGTTTACTCACCTGTAAAATGGCCCTTAGCACTCACTTCCTGTGTCGCTGGGGCCACCTGGTGGCAAAGGAGAAAAGTGTCCCCCAGGGAAGGGAGGCTCAAGTGGGGGAACCCTTGGCAGTGGGGTGCTCCCACACAGCGCAGGGACATGGCCCCCGCCCCTTACCCCGTGGGTCCTGGCTTCCTTCCAAAGCACTAATAACACATTACTGTTCATGTAGTTGATAAAATATTTAAAAACTGAACCTACTAATGAAACATTTCTGTTAAAAGTCGGGATAAAATATTGATGTTAGCGGTACGGCCCCTGGGACCCTGGAGGGGGAAAGCCGGATAACTCATTAAGGGGCAAGGGGTGTCTGAGAAAGCCCCTGGCCCTGCTTACTGGCTGCGTGACCCCGCCTCCCTGGGCCTCAGTTTCCCCATCTGCAAAATGGAGATGACGTAACCCCACCTTGTGGAGCTGTCTTGAAAATCAAATGGCTTTTTCTTGGCTCAGCTCCAGGTGCGATGGAGATGCTCAAAGTATCATGTTTGGCCTTGACCTTCCATTTAACACCTGCAATTCCAGGGAAGTGACGGAAGCGCTCTGTGCATCAGTTTCCCCTTGGGGGCAGGGGACCACCGTGAGCCCCTCCCATGGGGCTGGGGAGGTCTCAGGGCTCCTCGGACTCCGGCTCCAGCAGCTGCACCAGGCCAGTCCTGGCGGCCCCGTCCCCTGGGAACTGGCTATAATTAGGCCCAGCAGCTACAGACATATTTTTGTCTTGGGGACAGTGAGAGCTGAGTCCCACCAGGTGTCCACCAGGGTGGGAGGGGGACGAGGAGACGCTCTGTCCTCCCGGCTGCCCCACCCCTCTTAGGGCCTCCGTTTCCTTATCTGTAAAGTGGGGGCGATAATGTTTCCCACCTTAGTGGGACGGGGTCGGAGTCTCCTCCCCACAGTGCCTCAGTTCCCCCGTCGAAGCCCTGGTCACCCCGAGTTGCATCTCAGATACCCCTGGGATTGCCGTTTCCAAGGAGACGGACCCGCAGGGCAAGGCTGGGCCAGGGGCTCTCCCACAGTAGCAGCCTCCTTGGCCTCAGTTTCCCCTACCTGTGACGTGGCCACTGCCACACCTCCCAGTATGCCGTCATCTGAGATTTGGTTTCCTCTGTAAAGCAAGGACCCCAGTGTTCTGAGGGCAGAGAGCCTGACTCAGACCCCCCCAAACCCTGCAGACCCCAAATGCCCCCCTTCCCAGCCGTGGGGCCCTGCAAGGGGAAGCAGGGGAGGGCACTTGGCTGAGCCGCGGGACAGAGGGCCTGGCCGGGTTGGAGACGGATGTTTGTCCAGCAGAGACAGCAGGGAGGTGAAGGAACCCAGAGATGGGTCTGGGGAGTGTCAGCGAGAGGAGCGGGTCGTGTGGGGTGTGGAAGGGGGGGCACGAAGCCCCAAGGCTGTTCCACTCTCTAAGCCTGTTTCCACACCTGGCCTAGAACTAAAGGTTTGGGGTTTCTGGGCATCCCCTTGCAGGCCCTGGACCTCAAGTTCCTCATGTGGATAATGGAGAGGGGGATTGGAAACAGGGTGCCCCTCCTCAACCCCCACTTGCTGGAGCCCAGGGCTGTAAACACCTCCCTCCTCTGACTTCCGCATCCCACTCTTCTCAGCCAAATTTTTGGTCCCACAGGTTGGCTAATGGGGGAAGTGCGGGCGGAGGGAAGTGGGCCGAGATCCGTGTTCCGGTCCCAAGGGGCGGGGCCTCCAAGGAAGGGCAGCGGGCACTCGCGCCCCACCGCCGTGCCTCAATTGCCCCACTTGTTCCGGGTGCGTGTGTGTGTGCGTGTGTGTGTGTCCGGGCCGCGGCCGGCCCCTCCCCGCCAGGCCCCGCCCCCGCGGCCGGCCAGAAAAGCTCCCGCGCACCCTGGCCCCGCGTCCCGCCTCCACGAGGTCTCCGCCATGCAGGGGACCCCCGCGCCCGGCTCCCCCCGCGGCTCCCCCGGGCTCTTCAGGAAGCTCCTGGTGACCCAGGGCAGCCGCGTGCAGCGGCGCTTCACCTTGGCGCATCCGCTCTGGTGAGGGGGCCCTGGAGCCCCTGGGACGCGCGCGCGTGGAGGCGGGAAGGCAGGAGGGGACAGCGGGGCCACCTCCCCGCCTTGGTCTTTAGCTTTCTTTCTGCACCCCGCAACCCCCGCGCCCGGGCTCTCTCGCAGCGGGTGACTCTGCCTCTCTCTCCATCTCTGTCTCTTCGTCTCTCGCCTCTGTCTCCACCCGCCTCCCGACGCGCGCGCCGAGGACCAGCCGCTTGTCCCCCCCCCCCAGCAGGACGGGGCAGGCCAGGCTGCAGTGCATGGCGCCCCCTGACACCCGTCGGACCCTCGGGGCTGGGGGAGCTGTCCTCCCCTCGCCCCCGGCCCCCCACCAGCAACGACGTGGCCCGGGGGCCTCCCGCCGAGCCCTTGTTGTCCCCGGGGCGTGCCAGGCAGGGTGCTCGGGGTGCGAGAGGGCGCGGCGGCGGCTGAGCGGGGAGCCGCGAGCAAGAAGCACCCACTCCGCGTGGTTCCGCGGGGTCGCGTCCTCCGAGGACTCCACGCGCCGCTCGGGTTCGAATCCCCGCACCGCAGGAAGCGCCTGTGCCCTCGGGCGGCGGGGAGGCGAGGCTGGGGTCGGAGGCGGAGCTCGCGGGCGCCGACTGTCGGCTGGCACCGCGCGCTCGGCTTGTGCCGCCTGCGGACCCAGTTTGCAGGCTGCTGGCTCTAGCCTCGGAGAGGAAAGGAGAGGTCGGTCACTTCTCCAGGGTCGGACAGGGACCGAGCTGGGGCGGGGGTCGTGACCGTGGTCCCCGAGGGCCACCCCAGCCCGCTGTCCTCCCCTCTACTCCCCTCCCCAAAGTCGCCTCGGGAGGGTGGGTCTGCAGCAGGCCGGACTCAAACCCAGGTCTGCAGCCCGGGGCCTCCGAGGCCCCTCGTGCCTCGGTTTACCCATCGGGCCGGTGGGCGGCCCCGCCGTTCCCACACCAGGCTGCCTCGCCGCGCGCCGCTCGCGTCATGGAACCGCGGCCTGACCCCGCCGCTCCCGGCTAAGTTTAGAGCAGAAAGAAAAACAGCTCCTTCTGCCCCGAGAGAACCCGTCCCAGCCGCCTTAACCCTCCGCACCCGGACCTCTGACCGCTCCCGGCCTCAGTTTCCCCAGCTGTCCATAGGCGCGCTTTCTCAGAATCCTTTGGGGAGAGACGAGGAAGGGTCTGAGGGTCGCCACCACCAGGTCTCCCCTGCGGAGGGCAGAGTCTGGGGGCATCTGCAGCCGCTAGCCCGCCCTTAAGGATCCTCTGGGCCGGTGGCTGCACCCCTTCCTGGGCAGGGAAGGATTAAGAACCCCGCCCCTCCGGGTGACGTCACGGAGCGGGGGGCGGTAGTCTGGGTGGGAGGCTTTCCGCGGAGTCGCGGAAGCAGCCGGAGCGGCCCGAACATGCCCGAGTTTACCCGAGTGCTGCCGGATTTAGTCGAATATGCCCGACCCCGACCGAGCGCCACCCGGACGTGCTCGTGGCAGCCCGAGTGCAGTCGGACATCCCCGAGCCCGACCGAACTCATCCGGAACAGGTCCCACCCGACGGATCCGACCGAGCTCAGCCACACCCGGGCCGGACTTGGCCGAGCCCGGCCGAATCCTGCCGAATACACCCGATTCCAATCGGAGCCAACCTCGGCGGCCCCGGGCCCCGAGCCTCCGACGGACCTCCGGGTCTGCGCCTGCGCACGCGACCCCCGCCCGTGGGCATCGCGGCGGCGGGGCTGGGGAGGTCCCGGGCCCGGAAGCTGGTGGACCCTGGCCCTTTGCAGAAGCCCCGAGGCCTGGGCGGCCCCTGGCGTCTCCGTGTCCTGCCAACCCCTCCTCCAAAGCCCGTGTCCCTCAGGCAGCCCCTCCCCTTGGTGATCAAGCCCCCCAACACCCGCGTCCCTGGCCAAGCCCCTTCCCACCTTTACTCTGGCTGCAGTTTGGAGGGAGGGACAGGAGGACCTGTCCCTGAGCAGGGGCCGTCGGGGCCTCGCTTCCAGAGGAGGGCACAGCCCGTGCATAGGCCCTGAGGCCGGCAGCGCGTTCGGGAGGGCAGGGAGCCCCTCCAGTCCCCCGGGACTTGCCGTGAGGTCCAGGCCTCAGTTTCCTCCTTTGTAACTGGGGCCTCCAGTCCCGGGACTCTCGACCCTGACCGCACCCCTTCTACCTTCAGCTTTGACCTGGAAAATGGACTCCCGTGCGGAAGGAACCCCCAGGACCTTCCTGGCCGGGTCACCCAGGCTCCTGCCGCGCACAGCCAGAGGCGCGAGTCTTTCCTGTACCGCGTGGACAGCGACTATGAGCTCCCCCCCAAAGCCATGTCCCGGAACTCCTCGGTGGCCAGTGACCTGTGAGTCCGGGGCGGGTGGAATGCCATCTCCTCCTCCTTCCTTCCTTTACTCCTGCATCCAGTCAACCTCCTTCAAGTGGCCATTTGAACAGGGCTTTGAAGTTTGAGTAGGAGTTTGCCAGGCAGATCACTTATTCCGTTGCTCATTCCACAGTGATCCCAGGCGATCCTCTGTGCTCAGCCTTAGGCTGGGGGAGAGCTCCGAGAACCATTAAGGCCAATCGACAGCCATAGAACAGACACTTTGATTTGAGCTTCCTTGTAGCCAAAGTGAAAAGGGAGTTACGATCTGTCCTGGCTCTGCTAAGACCCCTGAGGTCCCTGGGACCCACTTTCGCACTCATGAGACTGGAACTGATAGAGTGATTGGTGGAAGGGGCTGTGGGGGCCCTCAAGGGAGAGTTGAGTGGAGAGGAGCCTGGGGGACCCGGGGTGGAGGGGGTGGCACACAGAGGAAGGGTCCTGAGGGGAGGGCACGCGCATCAGAGGGTATGGTCTGGGTCAAAGCTCCTTGCAACCGACCTCCCTGATCGCCCCTCTCCCCGCAGACACGGAGAAGACATGATTGTGACGCCTTTTGCCCAGGTGTGTGCCGCCGACCCCCCGCCAGCCGCGCCGCCTGAGCCGCCCCCTCCCTCCCGGCGCTGACCGCTCCCTCCCGCCAGGTGCTGGCCAGTCTGCGCACCGTCCGGAGCAACGTCGCGGCCCTCGCCCACCTGCAAGGCCGCGGGGCCGCCAGGTACGCGGAGGGCGGGGCCGGGTCGCGAGGGTGAGGGAGGGGCCTGGAAGACTTGGGGGCGGGGCCAAACAGGTGGGCGAGGGCCACCCCTGAGCACACCGCCCCGCAGGCAGGCGTCTAGCGGGAGCCCCCCATCCGGCAGCCAGCCTCCCCCAACCACAGGTAAGGAGCCTGCCCCCCTCCCCATCTGACCGCCCCAGCCCAAAATAGCCCTTGGGGGTGGAGACCACCGAGCCCCTGTTCCAAAGTGGGGGGCCGAGGCCCAGAGAGGGGCCTGGCCCGGCTGCCCCTGGGGATGTTCTCTAAATCTGGGTCCTGAGCGGCCCCAGTGGGAGGCCCCGGGGTAGGGTCCCCGAGTGGGCACCTGACCGGCTTGGCCCCCAGAGGACACGGCGCAGCAGTTGGCGTTGGAGACTCTGGGCGAGCTGGACTGGTGCCTGGAGCAGCTGGAGGCGCTGCAGACAGGGCACTCGGTGGGGGAGATGGCCTCCAACAAGGTGAGGGGCCCGGCGCCGAGGTGGGGGGTCCCTGCCCACGGTGACCCCTTCATCCCATCCTCACCCCCTTGCTGTCCTCCTGTAGTTCAAGCGGATGCTCAACCGAGAGCTGAGCCACCTGTCTGAAAGTGGCCACTCCGGGAGCCAGGTGTCCGAGTACATCTCCCGGACTTTCCTGGGTGAGCAGAAAGTTGCCATGTTAGAAGGAAGAGAAAGATGGGCTTGGAAGATGGCGTTTCTCTTATAGGCTTTTCAAGGGCTGCTAGGGCCTGACACTGGAAGTGACCTCATTCTGGGACACGGCTGTTCCCAGCTCCATGGGGCAGGGCTGGGCCAGCGGGAAGAACAGAGGCATTGCCCAGGAGAAGGGGACATTAAAGCTAGGGTTTTGAGGCATTAGTAGAAGTTTGCCGAGGAGGAGATGGAGGGAATTAGACATCTAGGACTCTCGCTTGGAGGATGGAAAGGATCCATCCCCAGATATTGGGCTGTTTGGGGTTCTCAGGGGACCATACCCAGCAGAAGGGGCACTCAGACTGGCCACGGCTAGGGGGGAAAGGGGGCTGCACGTCAGACAAGGATGTGGCTCCAGGCTTGCTTTGGTCCAGGTAAAACGGGAATTAGGTTGATCCCAAGGCTTGACGCATTCAAGTCCTGGAGACGAAGTAGGACGACCCCAGCGGGTGAACTGGCTTCTCTGAGACCCCTGCCGCTGCATTACAGACCAGCAGACGGAGGTGGAGCTGCCCAGTGGGACCCCCCCAGAGGCCCCACGGCCCATGTCCCAGATCAGCGGCCTGCGTGGGCTTCCCCACAGTGCCAGCCTCTCCATGGCCACCCTCCCACGCTTCGGGGTCCAGACTGAGCAGGAGGGGCAGCTGGCCAAGGTGGGTCTGAGCCGTGGCTCTGTCCAGATGCCCTCTCTTGGGCCTCGGTTTGTCCACCTGTACATGGGGCAGGTGGGCTCAATGTGGGGTCCAGGGGATTGAGGCTACAGAGTCTGGGGGAGTTGGGGGGCTGGAGTGAAGCTCCAGTCCTTTGCATTTCAGGAGCTGGAAGACACCAACAAGTGGGGGCTTGACGTGTTCAGGGTAGCAGAGCTCAGCGGGAACCGGCCTCTTACTGTCATCATGTTCAGCATCTTGCAGGTACCTCCACTGCCTTTGGCTTCCAATATGACTCCTAAGGTTTTTTTTCACTCATTTCCACTCCATTCATTCTTCAGGGTCCTTCTGACATTTCTCAATGGGATTATTTGAGCAGGGTTTTGAAGGATGAATAGGAGTTTGCTGGCTTAAAATTTTCATTGTCAGCAAGCCTCAGCCCAGGGCCCAGCCCTGAAGAGACCCTGTCTGGAGAGAACAGTTGGACACAGGCACACCTGGCTCTGCAGGGTCAAAGGATGGGGAGAGAGGGAAAGCAGGGAGGGCATCCTGGAGGAGGGGGCTTTTGAGGAACGGATAGGAAGAAGAGTGGGAGCAGCGTGTCCCTGACCTGGGGCCTGTGGTGGACCAGGAGCGGGACCTGCTCAAGACATTCCGGATCCCGGCTGACACGCTCGCCACCTACCTGCTGACACTGGAGGGCCACTACCACGCCGATGTGGCATACCACAACAGCCTGCACGCCGCTGACGTGGCCCAGTCCACGCATGTGCTGCTGGCCACGCCCGCCCTTGAGGTAATGCCCTGCTGGGGGTGGGCGGCCTGTGGGCACGGGCTCTGAGAGCCCAGCCCTCACCCCCCGGGGCCCCGGGCCCACCCAGGCCGTGTTCACAGACCTGGAAGTCCTGGCCGCCATCTTTGCAAGCGCCATCCACGATGTGGACCACCCTGGGGTCTCCAACCAGTTTCTGATCAACACTCGTGAGTCTAATAAGACAAAGACTCAGTCCTTCTTTCAGCCAGCATCTAGTACACACTGCCCCCCATCATGCCTAGACTCCAAGGAGTTCCCCAACTCAGGGTTGTGGAGCTGGACACAGACACCCCCAGTCCCACAAAGTCAGGGCAGGAACAGATGGAGAGAGGGATGGGGTTTTGGAAGGCTTCCTGGAGAAGGGGCATTACAGCTAGGGCTTCAACGCATGCATAGGAGTTTGCTAAGGATTTTCCCCACACCTGCCCTTGAATGGGATGGGCTTGGCGGGTGGATCTTGAGGCTCCCAGCCTTCCCCATAGACTCCGAGCTGGCGCTCATGTACAATGATGCTTCCGTGCTGGAGAACCACCACCTGGCCATGGGCTTCAAGCTACTGCAGGTGGAAAACTGCAACATCTTCCAGAATTTGAGCACCAAGCAGCGGCTGAGTCTGCGCAGGATGGTCATTGACATGGTGAGGTCCCAGTGGTGGGTGGAGCTGGGGGGTGATGTAGCGGGGAGGGGGGAGTGGTTCCTGGGTTGGATCCATGAGGTTTCCAGATAAGTGGGTTTTTAACCTCTGTGCAAAGGACCAGACTTCCCTCCAAATGGCTGAATACCATCCTTGCAGCCACGTGGTAGCCAGAGGGACACTCTGAATAAAGCCCCATCCCTCCCTGCGACCTAGTCCCCCGTCACCCCTTGCTCCCTCCTTCCAGCCACACGCATCTCCTCCCTTCTCCTTCAACACCCCCAGCTCTGCCCTGCCCCAGGACCTTTGCACGGGCCTGCCTCATCCCCCAGGCCCAGTCCCCCTGCCCCTTGCCCTGTCCCACCCTTGAGACACACGGCCGAGCTCACCGACCTCGGGAAGGGACCGTGGACCGAGCCCCTCCCGTGTCCTGGGCCCTGGATTAGCAGCCACATCCGCCCATTTCCCGGATGAGGCCATCGAGGCTCAGGGAGCCCAGGGTCCCAGCCAGGGTGGTATCTGGGGGGGGGTGAGGGTGGGGGGTCCTGGACCCCTCACGCTCTGCTGCCCCCGCCCCAGGTGCTGGCCACGGACATGTCCAAGCACATGACCCTCCTAGCCGACCTGAAGACCATGGTGGAGACCAAGAAAGTGGCGAGCCTCGGTGTCCTGCTGCTGGACAACTACTCCGACCGCATCCAGGTAGGCGCCGGGCACTTAGGTAGTGCCGACTGCATGCCCGAGCAAAGGAGGCCCAGGGGTGGCATGGCTGTTCCTTGGCCACTCCTTGCCCTCCTGGGCCTCAGTTTCCCCCAGATGTCCGTGCTTCCAGCCCCTCCGGGGGCGGCCAGTCCTTTGGGGGGGGAGGGTCCGCCTGGCTGCTCCCTCCTGAGCCTTGGTTTCCCCAGGTGCTGCAGAACCTGGTGCACTGCGCCGACCTCAGCAACCCCACCAAGCCGCTCCCCCTGTACCGCCAGTGGACGGACCGCATCATGGCCGAGTTCTTCCGGCAGGGCGACCGCGAGCGTGCGCGGGGGATGGACATCAGCCCCATGTGCGACAAGCTCACGGCCTCCGTGGAGAAGTCACAGGTCCGCGGGTGTGGCAGGCCTGGGCTGTGGGGAAGCAGGACCTGAGCTCATGGGATTTGGAGAGGTGCGGTTGGGGTGATGTGGGGGACAACAGAAGAGCTCGCCATCTGGGAGACGTGGCTGGGGTCGGGGGAGAGATGCCCAGGGATTGGGGAAGCCCAGAGGGGGCAAGGGAGGCTTCCTAGAGAAGGGGTTATTTGAAGAGGGTTTTGAAGGATGAATAGGAGTTGGGAAATGGCATTCCAGGCAGAGGGAACAGCCCAGCCAAGGAGGGCTGGAGGCTGCACCGGTCCCAGCACCCATCTCTCCCCCGCCCCCCGCAGGTGGGGTTCATCGACTACATCGCACACCCGCTGTGGGAGACGTGGGCTGACCTGGTGCATCCGGATGCCCAGGGCCTACTGGACACGCTGGAGGACAACCGCGAGTGGTACCAGAGCAGGATCTCCCGCAGCCCCGCGGAGCCCAGCAGCCCTGAGCGGGGAGGCCCTGACGGGGTCCAGTTTGGGCTGACCCTGGAGGAGGCCGAGGAGGAAGAGGAGGAGGGCGAAGGGCAGGCAGCATGAGATGGGGAGGCCTCAGAGTTGCCCAACACCAAGCTCCTAGGCCCCGGGACCCCACCCCTGGACAACCAGAGGACTGTGGGCAAGCCCTGTGCGGGCCATGAGGACAACATGATGGCCGAGCCCTCTGACACCTAACGGCCCCTGCAGATGGACTTTCCAGAAAGAAGTCCCAAGAGGCCCCGGCCTCACACTCCCACCCCATCGAGCTTTCAGTTACAGAGAGGTCTCAGAGTCAGATTGGAGGTGCTTGGCTACGGTCCACTCTGACCACAGGCTCAGCTGAGAGATCGCTCTGAGGGGCAGGCTCTTGGGATCCCCCTCCTTGTCCTCCATCCCCGGTGTGGATGGGGGACACCTGCCAGAGGTCCCTTGGCCACTTTCTCTGGCTGTGACTCTTAAGCCACATCTATCACTTGATTGATCCTGTCATTCTTTATCACATATTTATTGAGCACCTATTGTGTGCCTGGCCTGTGCCTGCTTTGTGTCTCTGGGGTAGTGAAGCTGGCAGGAGTGGGGAGGAAAGCCTCTGCTGCTTTTTGTGCGAGTCACGGCCCCTCTGGGCCTCAGTTTCCCCCTCTGACCCCAGTGCTGGGACAGACTCTGCCTGAGGAATGGGCAGCGTGCGTTTTTCTGCAGTTAATTCAAGCCTTCAAGTCTTAACACAGACAGGGACCCCAAATTAGTATTGTGCCCATTTCAGGGTTGGGGAAACCGAGGCACAGAGGGGTCTGGACCGGAGACTCCCGGCCTCCTTGCTGGACGCCTTCTTCCCAGGGGTCCAGGCCTCGTGGAGAGCAGACAGCTTCCTTCCCAGCCACTCACCCCACATTCCTTCCAGCCTTTTAAAAGGTGGAGATTTATGGGATTTTCAGTTTGATTTTTTCTGTCTTCCCCCCACATCCCCTTTACTTATAAAGTATCACATGCTCACTGTAGAGCATTTAGGAAGGATGGAAAAGTGCAAAAATAAAATTCGGCTCTAACCGCAGCCCAGATCACCCCCCTCCAGCTTCTTCTCTAAGTGTTTATATGAACGTTAATTCCTCCCCGATGGGGCTGCTGTCGTGCCCCCGCCTCCCGCACACAAAGCACACATCCCACCTTGGGCCCTTCGCACATGCTGTTCCCTCTGCCTGCAATGCTTTCTGCCCTACATCCTCACCCTCTGACCTTGGCTCAGCATTGCCTCCTCCAGGAAGTCCTCCCTGACCACCGGCCCCATCCAGACCGTGATTCCCGGAGGGCTGGTGTCCCCTGCTGTCCACTCCACCCCCCAAGATGGCCTTTATCTGCTTCCACAGGTCCCTTAGCCTCCCGGTGCTGTAGTCACTTCATGGCAGCTGCAGCAAATGCTCCTCTTCTCCCCATTCCACAGGAGGTTTGCGGGGGGCAGGAGAAGCAGCGCCCTTCTCCCAGTTCCCGTTTCCTCCTCCTGGGGGCCCTTCCTGGGTCTTTGTGACCCCCTAGACCTGGAGGGGAAGCTGGGGGTGGTCCTCGGGGCCCTGGGGATTTTCAGCCCTGGGTGAGGCTCATTTGCCCTCAAATGGGAGGCCCTGTCCCTGCAGCCCTGTCCCCTGTCCCCCTCCCTGGGGCCCTGTCCCCAGCTCTCCCAGGCCTGCTCCTTTCTCCTCCCTCAGTCTCTGCCCCAAGGAGACCCCTTCAGGGAGGCCACCCTCCCCCCGCACCGTTCCTTCTCTCCTCCATCCGCCCTCGCTGGGCTCTTCCCGCGTCCTCAGGCCTCGGAGCCAGGCGCCCATCCTGGCTTTTCGGGGCCCTTGGTCGGCTCAGAGGGTGGATAAAGCAGCACGATCATTTCAGGGAGGAGAAAAGTGGCAAAGGGGGTGACAGCAGGAACCAGCCCGCCCGGGGGAGGTGGCGACTGATCAGACACATGAGGGGGCGAGGGCAGTTCCAGGCAGAGGGCGGGAAGCAGGGGTCAGGGTCCCCAGCTGCGCGGGGGCGTGGGACCCAGCCCCTCTCGCTCCCCAGCTCAGCCAGAGGCTGCAACTCAACATTACAGGCCTTGCTCTACGTTTATCTAAAAATAAAAAACCGTCAGTGCAGAAGGCGCTGAAAATGTCGGGGGCCGACTCCCCCACACCCCCTCAAATCAGTGGGTGTTTGTGAGCACCAACCACGGACCAAGCCCGAAGAGAGAGTGTTTGGGGGCAGGAGAGATGGGGGGCCGGGTGCCCCAAGGCCGGGCGTCCTCCCCTCCACGGGGGCCCCACCCCGAGCTGGGGACCCGGCCCCTTGTCCCCACGGGGAGCATGGGGGACGGGGAATGGGGCTGGATTTGTTTTTACTTTACTTCCATATTTTTCTGAGTTCTCGCCATTCTGCGCAGTGGAGAAGGTGGACAAAAGGTTACCCCCAGAAAAAATAAAGCTGCCAAGTGCAAGGGGGGCGGGGGGCGGTCCCCTCACTTCCAGGGCGTGGGGGGCGGGGGGCAGCCCCAAGCGCGAAGTTATTCTGGGCTCCCCGCGCCTGCGCAGCCGCCAAGCTTTTTATAAACGGGGTGAGCGCCCCTCCCCCAGCCTCGCCTCCTGGGGGGGTGGGGGGTGGAGTCAGGGAGTGGGGGCTGCCTGGGGCCCCGCTCACCCTGTGGGGTCTGGGGATGGGAAGGGATGGGGGGACAGGATCCGGATTGGGGGCTGGGGTCAGTCTCCCCACCGCGCCCCCCTAATTCTGACTTTTTTTTCCCTCAAGATTTTGGGGAACAGACGGCGACAGGTGTGGCCTCCCCAGGATGGAGAGAGGGGTTCTCCTTCAGTTTCTGCTTTTTCACCCAGAAACCAGGAGGGGGAACAGCTGGCCTCAGCCCCTTCCTCTTTATTCTCGGGTCTCCAACCCGAGGACAGAAACGCCGCAGCCGCCTTCGTCTCCTCCCCTTTTTCGGGGTCTTTAACCGCAGGTTTTTGGGGTGTAGGCTCTGGTCCCGCTCCCGCCTTTTCTTCGAATTTTTCTCCCAGTAAGGGCACGAGCAACGGAGGGTCCCCGAATGTCCCTCAGCCCCGTTCTCCTTTTAATCACAGAATTGGGGAGGGGAGGAGCCTCTACCCCCTCTTGGGGGATCTTTTACCCCAGAAACTGGACGGGGTGCCCCTTGACCCCCATATCTTCTTTCGTCCTTTATATTTATTTCGAATCTCATAAATGGGCAGTGGGGCACGGAGCATCTCTTGGGCGCTACACCCTTCTTTCTGAGATAGGGGGCGTTTAACAAGAGGTCACAGCACCCCGGGCGGAGCGGAGGCCGCGGGTGTGTGTGGGGTGGGTTCTTGGCCACTGGTGGGCGCGGGCGGGAAAGGGGCCCGGGCCTTTAACCGCCTGAGAGCCACCATTGGACAGGAGGAGGGAGGCGGCGGGCGATGATTGGGCCGACAGCACGTCGCTCGAGGGTTTAATCCAGTGAGGAGGCGCCGACCTGCCCCGCCTCTCTGATGGGCGGCCCCTTCTCGCCCTCACGCCCCGGAGCCCCGCCCTCGCACGCTATTGGATACGTGCGCTGGGCCCCGCCCCAGCCGCGCGCCTGTCTGCGCTGGAGCCCCGCCCCTCCTGGCCGGGCCTGCGTCAGCGGGCTGCAGCTCCTTGCGTGGCCACGCCCCTGCGGGCGTCACGGCTACATCTGCATGCGAAGCCCCGCCCCTCCGGCTGCAGGACGTCACCGCGGACTGCAGGGGCCGGAGCCGCCGCCGCACAGCCCCGCACAAGCGCTCGGGGGGTCCCGCCGCCGCCGCGCAGCCCCGCACAAGCGCTCGGGGGTCCCGCCGCCGCCGAGACAGTCCCGCCGCCAGGGCCGCCGCTTGGGTGCAGGCGAGGTGAGCTGGCAGGCTGCCCATGGGCCCCGGTGGACCCCCTCGGCGCACCCGCCGTTCCCGCAATGGACGGGCTGGCGGGGGTCGGCCCCGGGTGTGCGGGGCTGGGCGGGCGCAGGTGCGGCGGCCGCGGACTGGGAGAAGGGCGGATCCACCTGCCCGGCTCTCACCATCCACCCCCCACCCCCCCTGCTCTGCGGCGGAGGGGGAGGGGGCCGGGTGCCCTGCGGGAGGCTGTGCGTGCGCGTGCGCGCGGTGTGCACACGCGTGGACGCGCCCGCCCGCGCCGCGGGTCTGAGTGCACCTTGTGCGTGTGTCCCCGTGGGGGTCCGGGCCCAAGTGTGTGCGTGCTGCACGCGTGTCGGGGGGAAACGCGTGGACCGTGCGTGTGCATATGTGCACGGGGATGCATGTCCGTGTGGGGGACGTGTACATGCCTGCGTGGGTGGAGGGCGCGGTGTGCACGGGGAGGGGGTCGCTTTGCACGTTTGTAAGTGCGAGTGGGTGTGCAGACAAGGTCCTGTGCACCCGAGTGGGTTTGCACGCTCGCGTGCATACGCGCGTGGGCAAGTGTGCGTGTGTCCCCGCTACGTGCACGTGAGCGCATTCTACCCCATCATGTTATGCCATTGCCTCGGCTGCAGCGCTCCCTGCCCTGGGTCCGCGTGTGGGGATTATGGGGGCGGGGGGTGTCTGGGCACCGGGAGGTTTTGCGGACGCGCGTCCCCGCTGGGCTGTTCACGCGTGTGCACGTGCGCCCGTGCGGCTGGGTGGGAAGGGCGGTGAGTGCGTGATGGGGCGGCGGCAGGATTTGGGGTGCCGGCCCGGCGCGGGGCGCAGGGAACCCCCGGACTCTCCTTCAAGGTCACGGCTGCTCTCTGCCCCGGGCGCCCCCCCGTGGGTGGCGGGGCTCGCGCCGGGCGAGGGCTGGGGGTGGCCGCGGGAGCCCCCTGACCTGCTGCGCCCCCGCAGATGGCGTCCGCCACCGACGCCCGCTACGGGCAGAAGGAGTCGTCGGACCAGAACTTCGACTACATGTTCAAAATCCTCATCATCGGGAACAGCAGCGTGGGCAAGACGTCCTTCCTGTTCCGCTACGCCGACGATTCCTTCACGCCCGCCTTCGTCAGCACCGTGGGCATTGACTTCAAGGTCAAGACCATCTACCGCCAGGACAAGCGCATCAAGCTGCAGATCTGGGTGGGTGGCGCCCGGCTCGGCCCCTCCCCTCCTGCACCGGCATCCATTAGGCGCCTACTGCAGGCAGTGGGGGGGGTGGCGGGGAGGCTGGGTCCCTGCCCCCCTCGGGGGAGGGGTGGGGGAGCAAGTGCTGGGGACCCCCGCCCAGACCATCGGGAGTTAGCACAGGCTTGAAGTCTCAGCGCCTTCATCTTTCTCATTTTTTAAATGCACTTTTACTGAGATGTGTGCACACACCGTGCAGTCCATCCGGAGTACACAGACAGTGGTTTCCTGTCCGCACATAGTTGTGCATTCATCACCACAATTTTAGAACATTGTCATCACTCCTGAAAAGACCCAAAACATCCCATACCCCTTGTCCCCCATACTGTTGACCTCTGGCATTCGGGTGGTATGTTTGTTACTGTGGATGAAAGAATATTAAGATAATGACTGTTAACTCTAGTTCATAGTTTGCATTAGGTGCATTTTCCCCTGTGCAGCCCTCTGTCATGAACTCCTTGCAATATGTGGTACTCGTGTTCTAGTTCATGAAAGAATTTTTCTATATTTATACAGTTAATCACAGTCTTCGTCCACTCCAAGGTTCACTGTGCTATACGTTCCCTTCCCATGCTTTAATCTCCAGCTTTCCTGCTCGGGACACACGTGACAAAACACCCCCTTTCCACCACACCCAACCTAGTTAAACACTCTGCTCCCCGTTTTGTACCCTCATTCTATCCCCTGGTAACTGAGATTCCAGATTTTATGACTATGCGTTTACATATCGTAATTAGTTTATGTTCATGAGATCATACAATATTTGTCCTTCTGTGTCTGACTTAGTTCACTCAACATAACATCCTTAAGGTTCATCCACGTTGTTGCGTCCTTCAGGACTTCGTTCCTTCTTGCTGTTGAATAATATTCCTTGAATAATATCCATCGTAGGTATATGCCATTTTGTTTAACTGTTCATCAGTTGATGGACACTTGGATTGTTTCCATCTTTTGGCAATCATGAATAATGCCACTATGAACATCTGTGTGCAAACGTCTGTTTGCATCCCTGCTTTCAGCTCTTCTGGGTACATATACCAATAGTGGGATTGCAGGGTTGTAGGGCAAACTCTATACTTAGCTTCCTGAGGAAGGGCCAAGCCATTCTCCACAGCAGCTGCACCATTTTGCATTCCCACCAGCAGTGAATCAGTGTTCCAGTTTCTCCACGGCCTCGCCAGCACTTGCAGTCTCCTGTTGGTTTAATAGTAGCCTTTCTAGTGGGTGTGAAGTGATGTCTCATTGTGGTTTTGATTTGCATTTCCCTAATAGTTAGTGATGTTGAGCATCTTTTCATGTGCTTTTTAGCCGTCTGTATTTTCTCTTTGGAGAAATGTCTTTTCATATCTTTTGCCTGTTTTGTAATTGGGCTGTTTGTACTATTGTCGTTGAGTTGTAGGATTTCTTTATATACACAAGATATCAGTCTCTTATCAGATACATGGTTTCCAAATATTTTCTCCCATTGCGTTTGCTGCCTCTTCACCTTTTTTGGCAAATTCCTACGAGGTACAGAAGGTTTTGATTTTGAGGAGTTCCCATTTACTTATTTTTTCGTTCATTGCTTGTGCTTTGGGTGTAAGGTCTAAGGAGCTACCTCCCTAGGTCTTGAAGATGTTTCCCTACATTATCTTCTAGGAGTTTTATGGTTCTGTCTCTTATATCGAGATCTTTGATCCACTTTGAGTTAATTTTTGTGTAGCTTGTGAGGTAGGGGTCCTCTTTCATTCTTTTGGATACAGATATCCAGCTCTCCCAGCCCCATTTGTTGAAGAGACTGTTCTGTCCCAGTAGAGTGGACTTGGGAGTCTTATGAAAAATCAGTTGGCCAGAGATCTGAGGGTCTATTTCTGAACTCTCAGTTTAATTCCATTGATCAATATATCTATCTTTATGCCAGTACCCTGCTGTTTTGACCACCGTGGCTTTATAATATGCTTTAAAGTCAGGAAGTGTCAGCCCTCCCACTTCGTTCTTCTCTTTCAGGAGTTTTTGGCTATTTGAGGCCCTTTCCCTTCCAAATAAATTTGATAATTGGCTTTTCCCTTTCAGTAATGTAGGCTGTTGGAATTTTGAATGGTATTGCATTGAATCTGTAGCTCAATCTGGATTGAATTGACTTCTTGTTGACGTTTAGCCTTCAATCCATGAACATGGAATATCTTTCCATTTGTTTAGGTCTTCTTTGATTTCTTTTAGCAGTGTTTTGTAGTTTTCTGTGTACAAGTCCTTTACATCCTTGGTTAAGTTTATTCCTTATATTTATTTGATTCTTTTAGTAGCTATTGTGACTGGAATTTTTTTCTTGCTTTCCTCCTCAGGTAGCTCATTACTAGTATATGGAAACACTACTGATTTTTGTGTGTTATCTTGTGTCCTGCCACTTTGCTGAACTCATTTATTAGCTCTAGTAGCTTTGTTGTCTTCTCAGGATTTTCTAAATATAGGATCATGTCATCTGCAAATAATGAAGTTTTGTTTCTTCCTTTATGATTTGGATGCCTTTTATTTATTTTTCTTGTCGAATTGCTCTGGCTAGCACTTCTAGCACAATGTTGAATAGCAGTGGTGACACTGGGCATCCCTGTCTTGTTCCAGATCTTAGAGGGAAAGCTCTCAGCCTCTCACCGTTGAGCACTGTGCTGGCTGTGGGTTTTTCATATGCCCTTTATCATATTCATGAAGTTGTCTTTGATTTCTACCTTTCGAAGTATTTTTATCAAGAAAGGATGTTGGTCTTTGTCAAATACCATTTCTGCATCAGTTGAGAGGATCATGTGGTTTTTCCCCTTCGGTTTATTGATGTGGTGTATCGCATTCATTGATTTTCTTGTGTTCAACCACCCTTGCATACCTGGGATAAATCCCACTTGGTCATGGTGTATAATTCTGTTAATATGCGGTTTGATTAAATTTGCAAGTGTTTTGTTGAGGATTTTTGCCTCTGTATTTATTGGAGAGATTGATCTGTAATTTTCTTTTTTTGCAGTGTCTTTCTCTGGCTTTGGTGTTAGGGTGATGTTGGCCTCACGGAGTGAGTTTGGGAGTGTTCCCTCCTCTTCAGTTTTCTGAAGGAGTCTTGTCAGGATTGGTCTTAATTCTCGTTGGAATGATTGGTGGAATCCCTGGGCCTTTCTTTGCGTGTGTGTGGGTGGGTGGGTGGGGGGTTGATGACGAATTCAATATCTTGTGACTGGTTTGCGAGGTCTTCTGTTTCTTCTCTGGTGAGCATGTTTCTAAGAAGTTGTCCATTCCATCTACATTGTCTAGTTTATTGGCATACAGTTGTTTGTAGTTTCCCCTTATGATCTTTTTTATTTCTTTAGGGTCCGTGGGAATGACCCCTCTCTCATTTCTGATTTTATTTATTTGCATCTTCTCTCTTTTTGTCTTTGTCAGTCTAGCAAAAGGTTTGTCAATTTTACTGATCTCAAAGAACCGACTTTTGATTTTATTGATTCTGTTGTTTTTTGTTGCTGCTGTTGCTCTCCGTTTCATTTATTTCCACTCTAATCTTTGCTATTTCTTTCCTTCTGCTTGCTTTGCATTTAATTTACTGTTCTTTCTCATTTCTCCAGCTGTTCAGACAGGCCTTTGGTTTTAGTGCTTTTTCCTTTTCAATGTAGGCATTTAGGGCTATAAATTTCCTTCCAGCACTGCCTTCGCTACATCACATAAGTTTTGCTATGTTGTGTTCTCGTTTCATTCATCTTGAGATATTTACTGATTTCTCTGCATTTTCTTCTTTGACCCACTGCTTGTTTAAGAGCATGGTACTTAACCTCCACATATTTGTGAAATTTCCAAATCTCCAGTTGTCATTGATTTCGAGCCTCGTTCCGTTGTGGTCAGAGAAGGTGCTTTGTACCATTTCACTCTTTTTGAATTTCTTAAGGCCTGTTTTGTGCCCCAGCACGTGGTCTGTCATGGAGAATGTTCCATGAGCACTTGAGAAACATGTGTATCCTGCTGTCTTGGGGTGCAGTGCTCTGTAGAAGTCTGTTAGGTTTGGTTCATTTATCGTATCATTTAGGGTCCCTGTTTGCTTATTGATCCTCTGTCTAGATGTCCTATGTATTGATGAGAGGGCATTAAGTCTCCCAGTGTTGTAGAGTTGTCTGTGGTTACCTTCAGTTTTGCCCATGGTTACCTCATGTAGTTGGGGAATTTTAGAACACTTTCATTTCTCCAGAAAAGAAATAAAAATCTATTAAAAAACTGAAACGCAGAGCCTCCCATGCCCCTCATCCCCCTATCGCTGACCCCTGGCGCTGGGGAGATACGTTTGTTGCTGTGGATGAAGGACTGTTGAGATGTTGCTGTGAACTGCAGGCTGTAGTTTGCAGCAGGTGCATTTAAACCCCACATAACCGTTCTGTTATCAGCCCCTCACCATAGCTTTGTGCGTTTGCTCTCGTTCCTGGAGATTTTAATGCTTGCACTGTGGAGGCGTTGCCGGGTCCATGGCAGCCGTGGTGCTCTGCGTGTCCAGCAGCAGGAGGCAGCCCCCCGGTTCTGCCCGTCCCCCTCGGGGCGCCCGCCACTGCCCGGCTGAGACTGGGACCCCGTGCCCTCGCGTCCCCTTCATCCCTCAGCCCCTTCATCCCTCCTGACCCAGCCTTGAGGTGTCCTCCCCTGTCCCCCGGGTCCCCCGACGGTTGACCGGGACCGCCTCTGCCTGGTGCCTGCTGCTTTTGGGGGAGACGCGTGCTCCCTCCCTGGGCCTCCTTAGGAAGCCCCTCCTTGCTGCCCTCCCCGGCCTGGGCCCCTGCGGGCTTGGGTCTGGGATCTGCACGTGGGTGGGCGTCTGGCTCGTGCCATGGGAGACCTCATGGTCTGTGTCCCCGAGGGGCCGAGGGTGGCAGAGGGGAGGGCACCAGCCGGGGGTTTCCTCCTCTACTCAGCGCCTGTGGGGTCCTCCCCCAGCGTTCACCCTCCTGCAGGCTCGAGCAAGGCTGATCTGACGGCGCCTCAGCCCCTGCGTCTTCACTGCCTTCCACGCAGCTGCCCAAGGCTGCAGCTGGAGCCCGGACCCCCGGGGCCCCCTGCATCCCCCTCCGTCACCTCCTGGTCCCCAGATGCACAAGCCAGGCTCGCCCTCGGGGCCTCTGCCCGGCTGTGCCCTGCACCCGGGACCTGCTCTCCTCCCTCACCCCATCCTCATCCCCCTCAGACACGGGGACATGTTTTATTCTGAAGTGTTTATCATCTGATTCCTGCACCGGGCTCAGTCCCACCAAGGCCGAGACTTCTGTCTGTCCACAGATCGGCCCGTCCATGTTTGTTGAGTGCACACGACGTGACCTGGTGTGATGTCTGTTCTTGGGGTGGCGTCTGGCCTGCTCTTTCTCACCACTGTGCCCCTCTGGCAAGCCTGTGACACTCTGTGCCTTAAGGGGGCTGGATTGGACCCTCTCAGAGGTGATGTCCACTCCTCGGGGCTAACCTGTGGTTCCTCTGAGACCCTCTGTCTCTTCATCTCCAGGACACAGCAGGTCAAGAGCGGTACCGGACCATCACCACAGCCTACTACCGAGGTGCCATGGGCTTCATCCTCATGTATGACATCACCAACGAGGAGTCCTTCAACGCTGTGCAGGACTGGTGAGCGCCCCCAGGCCCCCAGGCCAGCACACGCAGAACCAGACCGGGAATCCAAACCAGTTGGCCATCTACACTCACAAGTGTGGCACAGGCTCAAAATAATGGGGAAAAAAGGGATTTCAGATGGAAAAATGAAACTGTAAATATAGAAGGGAAAAATATCCAGGGGAAGTGGGGGGGCTGGGCAGAGGCAGCAATGACAGGCACCCAGGTTTGAGAACGCAGCCACTGTGCACCTCTGCCCAGCGGGTATTACGCACCTGAGGAATGTTTCTGAACTTGCCGAGGAGGGAGCAAGGCTTCAACTTGTTTTTTTTTTTTCTTTAAATTCGGTTTTATTGAGATATATTCACATACCATACATTCATCCATGGCGTACAATCAACTGTTCAGGTCCACCTGTTTGTGAGGGGTCGGGGAGGCTAAACGCAGGAGGGATTCCCGGAGCAGCCTGGGGGCAGGCGGGGGTGTGGCAGTGACCTCTGCACAGGCCCAGGCCCAGTTCCCAGGAAGGGTCTGGGGGGGGAGGGGCTGCACCTGTGTGTTCAAGGAATTGGGGGGGGGGGGAAGGGCAGTGGGGCCCCTGAGCTCTAACTTGCCCCATTGCCTCCAGGTCAACCCAAATCAAGACCTACTCATGGGACAACGCCCAGGTGCTGCTGGTGGGGAACAAGTGTGACATGGAGGATGAGCGGGTGGTGTCATCAGAGCGCGGCCGGCAGCTAGCCGACCACCTGGGTGAGCTGGACAAGGGAGACTGTGGCCCCGGGAGGGAGGGCACTTCCAAAAGGCCACCATAGGGCCTGGGCCAGATTTCCAGCACTTTCCAATCTTGCAAACTGGCCTTGATCAAGGGGGCATTTGCTGTGGGTTTTGATGGGTGTGTAGGAGTTTGCTAAGTCCCTCACGGCCCAGCTCAATTCTAGGTGTTGCTGGACCCAAGAGGCCTCCATCTTTGTGGGGTCTGGGCTGAAGGTGTGTGTGGGAGTCAGGATCAGCCTGGGGGCAGGGAAGGCTTCCTGGAGGAGGGGTCACTGGGTCTGGTGCTTGAAGGCGGAGGGACCTTTCAGGCAGAGGAAACAGTTTGGACAAAGGCCCGGAGGAGTTGAGGACCCTGGATATTCTGGCACATAGTTTATGTGGCTGGAAAGGAGCATTGGGTGGCAGAAGCAGAGGAAGGCTGGGGTGGCCAGTGGTGTGGGGGCTTTTCCGACGGTAGCGGGGAGCCATGAGGGGATCTGTGTCGGCGGCCACGGGGGCTGGGTGAGAATGGGGTGGAGGACACAGGGCTGACCCTGCACAGAGCTCCTCCCTAGGCGCTCACCCCTCCTCCCCCTGGCCCAGGGTTTGAGTTCTTCGAGGCAAGCGCCAAGGACAACATCAACGTGAAGCAGACTTTTGAGCGTCTGGTGGATGTCATCTGTGAGAAGATGTCCGAGTCGCTGGCCACGGCCGACCCCGCAGTCACCGGCGCCAAGCAGGGCCCGCAGCTCAGTGACCAGCAGGCGCCCCCCCACCAGGACTGCGCCTGCTGAGGCTGCCTACCCCCCTGCAGCCAGGCGTGGACCCCTGCCCACCACTCCACCCCTCACCCCTATTTATTCTCGTAGCTATTTATTTATTTATCGGAGATGTTCCGGGCCCCAAGCACCCCACGTCCCTGCCTGTCCATGTCCAGCCATGGTGTTGTGGCCCTGTGAACCCCCTTGCCCACCCCCTACCCTGGACCCCTTTTTTAGGTAATTCACCTTCATCAACAAGTTGTCAGTTGTGAGGGGGGCCTGGCACCCTGGAGCAGGCGATGGGGCGGAGGGAGGGTGAGGCTGCGGGCAGGGGCACCCCGGACAGAGCTACGAGCCGCCCCCTCCCCAGGATCTGTCTTGGGGACACTGTCCCCAGCACCCCCCAACCTGCTCTGATGTCAGGAGTGTCAAATGCCTCCCCCAGCCCCCCCCAGGCTCTGTCACTAGACACACAGCACCTAATAAAGTGATGGGCGACGCCCGCGGCCCTGCACGCCCCTGCCTGGCACCCGCCTTGGCATCTTGGGGACCTTCCTCTCCAGAGAACTCCACGGAACCTTCTGTCCAGCCCCAGAGGGGATGCTGGAGGGTGGACGATCGGCTGCCCTGCTCCAGGGCCTGAGTGCCCCGGGGTGGGGTCTCCACCTCAGCAGGCGCCAGGAGGACGTGCAGAGGGGCCGGGACAGCTCAGCC
Source organism: Choloepus didactylus (assembly GCF_015220235.1). Classification (NCBI taxonomy): domain Eukaryota; kingdom Metazoa; phylum Chordata; class Mammalia; order Pilosa; family Megalonychidae; genus Choloepus; species Choloepus didactylus. The sequence continues at coordinate 1,550,121 of NC_051331.1, read as the reverse complement.
ACTGGCCACGCGAGGCCGTCCCTGCGGCTCTGCTCCCCCAGAGGCCTTGGAGGGGGCAGCTCGGCCCCTCCAGCAGGGCGAGTGGTCAGCTGGGGTCGGGCCTGACCTCGCCAGGTGTCGGGGGCTGGAGGGGTCAGGCCAGCTCGGCGCCCCTGTCCTCGGGTCTGCGTCAGCCCTGCTGGGCGGAGGCGGCGGGGACCTGCGGGGGGTGGGGACGTCAGAGGCGCCCGTGCTCCCCGCCTGAGCCCCCGCCCGGCCCGCCCCGCGCTCACCCGGTGCTTCAGGTAGGACAGGTAGGCGTCCCAGCAGAGCGTCAGGCTGTTGATGTAGGTGACGCGGAACTGCGGCGGCACGAAGAGGAAGTTCACCAGCTGCGCGGGCGGCCACAAGCACCAGTCGGCCTGTGGGGCGGGGTGGGGCCGTGAGGGCGAGGCCAGGTGGGCGGGGCCTCCACCCAAGGGAGGGGTCCACCCCGCGGGGACCCCCGAGGCAGGAGGCAGGGAGCAGCGCGGGTCGGCCCAGGAGACCCAGAAAAGGCGGACCCCAAGGGGCTGGGGCAGGGACTTGGGGGGTCGGGCGCACCTTGTAGAACTCCCAGAACTTGTCCCGCAGCTCCTGGCAGCTCTCGTGCAGCGTGTGGCCCTCCAGCCAGCCAATACCTGGGAGGGAAATCGAGGCATGAGCCGTGTTAGAGGCCGGGGGGCCCTGATGGTGATGGGGGGCTGTCATTACCACTCCCGACAGATGAGTGGCAGGGGCTACTCCCCCCTACACCTGCAGCCTGGAACTCAGATCTGCAGACGCTGCTCCCCACACTGCCCATCACCCCAGACCCTGCTCCTCTTTCAGGCCCCGCCCAGCCGGCTCCTCCCTCAGCTCCCCCTTGGGGAACCCCCCCCCCCACACTAGGGCACTCCAGCTGCACCCCTCCCCCATTCACCGCCATCCTCTGCCAATCCCCCCTCTCCGTTGGCCTGTGCCGGCTCCATCCTCAGGATATCCCAGTCCGGGGCGCACACCCAGGACGCCCATCAGAAGAGGCCCTCAGCATCCTTCTTAACACAGAGCTGCCCCCGCCCCCGTCCTTACCCAGAAAGTACCAGGCGCCCAGCACGGGCGAGGCCACCAGCTGGTCGATGAGCACCTTCTTGAGGACGGTGGGGAGGCCGGAGAGGCCCGAGGCGGGCAGCAGGCGGTCCAGCCACAGGTACCAGGCGTGCAGGAAGGGGCCCATGCTGCAGCCCACGGCGAACATGCTGGCTGGGGGCGGGCAGGGCAGTCAGGGGTGCCCACGGCCAGGCCTGCTCCAGGGGCTTCCCGCGCCTCGGCTCGCCCCCCACCCGGCTTCCCAGAAAGGGAAACCGAGGCACGCGGGTCGGGAAGCGTAGGGCGGGGCACGACCCCAGGCTGCCTGGGCCTACCGCGGGGCTACAGGAGACCCCTGGAAGAGGACGAGGACCCCAGGGAGGGGATGGGGACCCCAGGGATGGGATGGAGACCCCCAGGAGGAGCTGCGGCGCTCTGGGGTGCAGGTCGAAGTCGGGGGGCGCAGCTGGGGAGCCCCCACTGGGGTCAGGGTCAAAGGTCGCGGGGTCAAGGGCCCGCCCACCTGAGCGCCGCGGGTCGAATCTCTGCTCCGGCCTTTCGCGGACCTCCCAGGCCTGGCGCACGCCGTCGCCGGCCGCCATGAGCGCGCCGCAGCCCAGCGTGTTGGTGGCGAGCAGCGCGCGGCCCTGGAACAGCGGCTGCACCGCCGCCCGCAGCGCCCGCAGCCAGCGCCCGCCGCGCGCCGCCATCGCCCTCCGGGACCCGGCGCCGCAGCCCAGGGCCCGCCCCGCGCCGCGCCGGCCAATGAGAGCTCGGCATCCTCTCCCGGGGCCAATCGCTTGAAGGAAGCACGGACCAATCGCAAGGAGCGTCCGGCCGCATCCACGCCGTGTCCCCGCCCTTTCCCGGAGCCGGCCTATGGGTATCCGTCGCCACAGCCCTTCCTACTTGCCACTGACCAATTCCAGGCCGGCGACCCCGTTAGCAAGTTGCCGACTGTCTTCCCGCCTCCCGGGCTGCATTGGCCGATCTTAGACAGTTATCGGGCTCCCCGGCCAATCACCTCCAGATCCTTCGTAATACTTGCAAAGGGGTCCGACCATTGGCTATGACTACCCCCGGGGCGGAAGTCCAATCGCACGACGGATGGCCGAGTGGGCGTGGCTTCAGGTCTGCTGCGCGCGCAGCCGAAGCGGAGCCGGACCTGGGTAGTTTGAACTGAGTTGCGTGCCTGACCCCAATTACAGAGTAATAAAGATAATTACAACGTTAGGCACTGCTCTGGGCCCGGGACGTGCAGTAACTCATTTCACAGCAATTTTATGATGCCGCAGGAGTTATTATGTCCTCGTTTTACCTGCTGTAGGCTGAGGTGTGCGTTCCAACGAACAGTGGCTGTTGCAGCAAACTCCGGCCCGCGGGCCCAATCCGGCCTCTCTCTGCTTCTGCGCAGCTTTGAACCGGGAATGAAACCATCACACATTTTAATGGTGGGGTGCAGGGAGAACAATCAAACGAACATTATTGTATGACATGTGAAAGTTAAAGGAAATTCAAAGTCTGGTGTTCATAAATCTTTATTGCAACACAGCCCACTCGTTCCCATATTACCTGCTTTTTAAGTACAGTGAATATTTGCAAGGGACCCTCTGGCAAAACCTAAATAAAGTTTGGCATTATTAGAGGGTTAGAGGTTAGAGGGTGCCCTCCTGAGTTATCTCCTTCTGATTCAAGGGAGGCATTTTATAAACTCTGTATTTACAGGTAACTCAAAAATACAGATATAGATAAATATTTCTTGCCTGTAGGCTTGCAAATAAACCCTGCTAGGTGGAGAGACACTACCCACCAAAAAAGCAAATTTGCCTTGATTTGCACGTTCATTATTAACGAGTTAATAATCTTTAGCTCTCTGTGAGAGTCGAGATTTTTCCTTTTTTTTGAAAATTACCCTTCAGCACTTCCTATTGATGTCAGGTACCAGGGCCTGGTTTTCCAGGCTGTGGATTTCACTGCATCTTGGGGGAAGTCATCCAATTTTTGTTTTAAAGGTGGAAATATGGTATACCTGACAGGCAGGTAAGCTTTGCCCACAGAGACGTTTCACGGCGGCTGACACCCCGGTGACTCCCGGGGTAAGAGGACTGTGCTGGCTCCCTGTTTTTCTCATTTAGTTCTCCTCTATAATTTTATTTACAACTGACAATGCGACTGCAATTGGGGATTGGGAATTTGGCTTTATGGCCTGACCGTTTGCCATTTGCTGATGGATTAAGAATAAAGGTTAATGGCTGCTGACTGAGAGAAAATGGAGAATCAATGAAGAATTCATGCCCACGAGGAAGGAAAATATTTCTGATAGCTGGGCCTGTGGTTTTGAGTTTGTGTTTTCTCTGGGCCCATGGCTGAAAGTTTAGAACGGAAGCTGTCGACTCTGTGTGTCTACTCATCTGTAATTCAGAAAGGCCCCTGCTTCTCTCTGGAGGAGTGTGCAGTATGTTCCTATCTTGGGGTACATGTAGGCAGAATCCGAAGATGGCCCCAAGAATTCTGCTCACCCTCGAGCATGGCGGAATGTGTGACTCTGATGGGAGGGGAATATGATGTTATCTTATAGGCCAGAAAGGAATCTGCAGATTTTGCAAAGTCCCTAATCGGCTGATTTGAGTTAAAAGGGAGATTCCTCAGTGCCCTCCCTTGCTTGTCTATATTTATATTTGTCTTTGCCTGATGGTAGCCAACAAGCAGTCGAGTGTGTCAGCCATAAGTTCAGTATTTATCTACTTATGTGTTTTGATCAGCTGCTTTTAAGAAATTAAGCTTGATTTGGGGAGCCAGCACATAGTATTCTCAGGACATGTGGCTGCCTGGTTTGCAGAGTCACCTGTACAGGTGCGTAAGGAGGCCGTTTCCTGGCAGGCTGAGAACCTTGGGGTATCTGGGGGTTGTGGATAAGAGAGGAATTCACTCAAACAGGTATGTACAGCAGGTGATACCTGGTGGAATTTCTAGCCTTGGGTTGGCAAATAATAGAGGCTTTTAAAAGTTTGATCTGAGTTTCCGTACAAAAACGTCCAGTCAACTGAAGCCTGCAGGACCTGTGTAATTTATCAGGACAAACTCAATGGGATCAGTCAAGGAAAAGCTTTCTTTGAGATTACTTTTTAACAAAAGGGACCACTGCCTCCCCCATCAAGTGAAAAAACGCTAGTTATGCCTCCATTTGGAAGTCTAGTTCAATTTTCCTGATCTGTAAGCAAATCTTTCTTTGGGGTCTCCTTTGAACAGGTTTAACATCTGACCTATCTTCCTTGTTAATGAGTTAAATAAATCTTCAACGTGTTCATTTTACCTCAGTAAGAGAATTGTGCTTTTCCCTTCCTCTGAAAATCATCCTCTCACACACCCTGTTGCCGCCGGATGCCCCAACCTAGTGTGCCAGCTCTAGAGTTGACTTTTGGCTCATTGAGGGGCTACTCAAACCCAGGCCTTTGCACATTCCATTCCCTTTCCCTGGAACTTGTTTTTCTTCTCCGGTGAACACCTTCTTTGACACTCCCCATCCTTGGGGCTCCCCAGGCCCCAGTTCCCATTCTCTGGATCAAACCATATCAGCCAGTGTGGAATCAGAACAAAGGTGGAGGAATGGTTCTTGAATTTATGAACAAATGCTCTGGCTGATGAACTCCTATTCACCCCTTGAAACCCCAGCCCCAATGCCCCTCTTCCCTAGGAGGAGCCCTCACACACTCTCTGAGCTCCCTAGCCCAGGTCTCCTCCCTCTGGCCAATCCATGACCTCAAGGAACCGGGCCCAGGACTGAGGCTTCTCAAGGGGCCCCCCATTGTGCAGGCCCAGAACGGGATTTGCCGGCTTATCAAATGACTCAACATCCAGAATGATTTAGTAAACTGGTTTTTATTTAGCACCATTCCCAGCAGGCCGAGATTCTTGCTTGCTGGGTGGAATTTTGGGAGCGGCCTTCACAGGACACGTGCAAGCTTTTTGGGTGATGAGGAGGAGCTGCGGAGGGTTGGGGATCAGAAAACTGCAGCAGCAGGGTTCTCGTTCCATCTCGTCCCTCAGGGACACTGGCCATCACTTGAGGCAGACTTCCTTGGGGGACCTGCTCATGAACGGGCAGGCGTCTGGCTTCTGGCCCTGCAGAGGATGGCTGTGAGCCGGGGGCACAATAGGAGACCCCCCACCCCCCGAATCCCACCGCTCCCTGCCACCCTTACCTGGTACAACTGGCAGACGAGGCTGAGGAGAGGCTGCTGGTCATCCAGGGGTTTCTGCACAAAGCCAGACAGGAAGTTACACAGCCTGACCCACGCCTCCTGCCTCCCTGGCTGGCAGTCCCTCTGCCACCCGGGCTCCTACCCCATTGACGACGACCCAGGGCACGTATTTGTGAGGTGGCTGCAGGGCGTCCGTGAGCTGGGCGTTGGCGTGCATGAGCTGTGAGCCCCGGTCCCCAGTTGCACACTCCAGGATGCTCTCTGGGGTCACGTCTGGGGCGTAGAGCTGCAGGCACTGGGGGTGGGGTGGGGCGTTGCCTCAGCTTCCTCCCCATTATCTCCTCAACGGTCCCCCCAGCCCCACCGGCCCCCCAGCCACACCCACGTTTCCTCATCGGGAAGAGAGGACGGTGGGTTGTGCCCTGATGTGACAATGTCCACAGCAGAGGCCCGGGCTGCCCCAGCCTCCCCACACCCCCCTTGCCCTCTCCCAGGTCCCCCACTTTCCTCAGAGCTTCCATTCATGCTGTTCCCTCCACCATGGAACACCCTTCCTCCTCCCCCAGTCCCCCTCCAACCCCGAAGGGCTGCTGGGGTCTCGGGATGAGGGCTCGTGCTTGGTGAGTGAATAAACGCTGGAGGCAGGTGACTCACCTGCGGGAATTCTTTCTAGGCCTTTTTGCAATGCCCCAGGGCAGTGGGTGGGGCCTGTCCGCTGCCCTCACCCCCAGAGGAGACCCCTCTTCTGTGTCCCTGCAAACTCCTGTTTGTCCTTCCAAGCCCAGCTCCGAGGCTCCCTCCTCCTGGAAGGCCTCCTGGTTTGTCCCTGCTTCCAGGAGGCTTTTATACCCCGATGCCCTTTGAGAGCGTGAGCCTGTACTACGAGTCGCTGCACCCCGGCTGCCGGTACTGCCCCACTGGGTGACAGCCGCGGTCCCTGCCGGCCCCCCACCCTACCGAGCCGGGGGCTCACTCACCGGCTTCAGGTTTCCTTCCATGTCTTCCATCTCTTCGATGCAGACGATGGTCAGGAAGGCGAAGTTCGGCTCCAGCACGTCCAGCAGGCAGGCCTGGGGGCCGGGGAGGACGGGGTGGTGACCGGGAAGTCAGGCCGGGTGTGAGGGGGTGGGAGCACCCCAGAACCCTCTCTGGCCGGAACCCCCGGCCTGCGCTGAGGGGGTGAAGGAAGACGCGATGGAGGCCCAGGAGGCAGAGGCTCCCCGGTTCCGCCCCCGCGGCACCCGCTCCCGCCTCCTGACCGCGGCCCGCTCACCTCCACCTTGTTCCACTGGCACTCCCGCTCACCGTGCTGGCACCGGAACTCCCACTTGCCGCTGACGTTCCGCTCCTGCAAGGCGGCGCGGTGAGGGGCGGCCGGCTGGAGAGGCGCCCGCCCCCGTGCCTCGGTTTCCCCGGCGCCCACTCACCTGGGCGTTTCCGTAGGGCACCAGCGTGATGTTGAGGATCTCCATGACCATCAGCCACGTGGGGAAGAGCTCCCGCACCAGGAAGACCCGGCAGCCGGGGCACAGCGCCTCATAGTACAGGCTCACGTTGACAGGGGGCGCGTCCAACTTCTCGAGGGGCGTCCGCGGGCACAGGGCGGGGGCCTGCGGGGAGGGAGGGGGCAGGCAGTGCAGCCCCGAGACCCGGGCAGCTCTGCCTTCTCTGGGCACCACGCGGTTCCCTTGCAGAAACGGTGCTGCAAACAGTTGGTGCTCCAACTCGCACTCCTTCCAGAACTTGCCCGTGGAAACCTGGCTCTGAGGCTTTGCTTTGTCCCCCAGGCCTCCCTAAATCTCAATTTGTCTGCCAAGTGGACGTGCCACAGACGTGCAAGCAGTAGGCACTTAATGTATGCACGGGCCTCGCTTTCCTCGGGTGCCCGAGATCCAGGGCCAACGAAACTCCTCCCCCTGCGGGCGACCCTGCTTTTCCAGAGGCGCATACCACAGACGCCTAATGTATGTTCATCGCTCGCACTCCACCCCCAGGGCCTTGGCATGAGCTGAGCCTTGTTTACTCCTCGTCCCGAAGGGCCCCGGAGCCGCCCCCAATGTATCGAGGCGGCGCCTAATACATGCGGACTTCCGGCGCGGGCCGCGATCCGGTGCCTGTTTGCGCCGCCAGCAACGTGCGAGCCCTTTCCGGGCGCGGAGGCACACAGCAGGCGCCGCATATGTGCCGGCGGCCGCAGGCAGGCTCGTCCGGGCGTCCCGCGGGTGTCCCCAGTGCCCGGGTGCACGCAGTGGGCTCGAGGCCCCTCGGCTGGGCGGGGCGGGGGCGGGGGCGGGCGGCTGGGACCCCCGGTCGCCGTCCCTACCTGGCACGCGGCCGCGCCCTCGGGGAGCGCCGCGAGCAGCAGCAGCAGCGGCAGGAGCGGCAGCAGCGGCGGCGGGGCCATGTCGGTGGTGGCGGCGGCCGCGGAGGGAGCGGCCTTTAACCCCGCGCTGGCCCAGCCCCCCCCCGGCCGGCCCGCCCCCGGCGCCCACGCCCCCCTCGGGACACCGCCTCGGGCGCCTGGCCCTCCCCTGGGCACCCCCCCCACCCCCGGCCGCTCAACCCCTTTCCCCCACTTCCGCCAGGTGCCAGGGTCCCAAATCACGCGGCCGTCGGGCCGCCCTTTGTCCGCCCTACCCCCCCCAGCAGTCAGCGGTCAGGTGAGGCCCCCGGGTCAGGTGAGGCCCCGGGTCAGGTGAGGCCCCCGTCAGGTGGGACCTGGCGCCAGGTGTGGTGGCACCTTCCCAGCAGAGATCCCAGAGACGCCCCGGGGCGGGGGGAGTAGCCTGTCTCCCCATTGAGCCATGTTGGGGAATCCGGGCCCCGCCCAGAGTGGGGGCACCCCTGAACCTGCCCTCTAATGGGGGCTCCCCTGCCTGCGAGTGGGCAGAGCAGCGCCCCCAGCCTGGGATCCCCTGCCCGCCCCCACTCCCTCCCCCCAGGCCCCCCACCCCAGGTGCCAGGTTCAGGGCGTGACTGTGGCAGCAGTGGGGTGAGAAAGCAGAAGGGGCTGGGAGCAGTCACTTCTCCGTGGGGGGCTGGGCAGGGGCCTCTCTCCATCACAGGGTCCACGGCCCCGGGGTGGGGCCCAGGGGCACCCCCAGCTCTCGGGTGGGGAGTGGGGATGCGGCCAGCAGGGCCCAGCTCTGCCCTGGGCCCCAGCTAGGGACAGAGCCTCAGCCTCCCCCCGTGTAAAACGGGGAGAAGAGAGCGGGTTGGGGGAACAGCTGCCACGGAGGGCTCAGAGGCAGCGGTGAGAACGGGGGACAGAGTCCAGGGGCCAAGCTGGGGGGACATCGGCCTTGGCAGTGCCTCCGGCTCAGGACAGGACGCAGGGCTGGATCCCACGCAAGGTGACGCCCCGAACAAAGCCAGGTCCCCTTGTCTTGCCTCCTCTCCCCTCGGTTCGGGGGAGCCCCCGCCTGCTCGTCCCCACAAGTCCCAGCAGGTTCGAGGCCGGAGTTTCCCCGAAGCCGTGGGGGCTAGACACGCCCCTGCCCGCGTCCCTGGGGTGACAGAGCCCCTTGAAGCCCACGTCCCTCCGAGCTTCCCCATTTGTCAGGCCAGACTGGAGACGATCAATGTGACCGTCTGAGCGTCCCAGGATGCGCGGAGCCGGGCCCTCTCGGGGGACAAATGTGGCCCCACTGCCCAGTGCCCACCCACAGATGCGCCCCATTGGGATGGCAGCCACTGGCCCTCCTGGCTGCGGAGACCACAGGGCCGTGGGCTGGGGGTGTTTATGGGGTGTCTCCTGCCTGAGCCCCCAGAAGGACTGGGGGTGCAGAGGCCCACGCCGGCAGCCCTGTGGGGAGAGCTGGGCCATCCATCACCCCCGAGGTCTCTGGGGGCAGCAGGAGAGAGGGGCTCGAGGCCTGGTGGGGACCCTGAGTGTGGAGGATGAAGGTGGGTGGTGGTGCCCAGCTCAGCACCCCTGGGGAACTAGAGGTGGCGGCAGCTGTGGCTGGAGCGGAGCAGGGCCCTGCCAAGGACAGGTGGGGGGCAGTGGGGGCAGCAGGGGGACCCTGGTGGCCTCCGACGGGCTGGGCCGAGGTCCCCCAAGCAGACTGGGGCTGTAACCTTGGCTCCTCTGGGCTCAGCAGGAAAACAGAGGTTGGGGGCGGCTTGGGGGGCGGCTGTCGGTCCTAGAGGCTCATTGCGACCCCGTAAGCACCATGGCCCCGCACATGGTGGTTGAACAGAAGCCATCGCTGGCCCAGCCCCCCAGTTCAGGTTTTATTTCCTTATCGATGCACCCACGTACCATACAAAACCTGCCACCCAGCCTGGCTGGGGAGGCGGCTAGAAAATCGGGGCTCTCGTCCCAAAAGAGTTCAGAAAAGGGGGTCTGGCGGCCAAAGACAGAGTGAAACTGAGGAGCTGGCATGCAGAGAAGCCCCCGCAGTGCCCAGTGGCAGTGTCACGCCCGGCTCGGTGGCCATGTGGGCTGGCCCAGGTCCGGTTCTCTCTTGCGCTGCTGCAGGGTGCGGTGGGGTGGGGGATCTCTGCGGCAGCAGCCCCCCATGGGGATCACCCGGCAGTGGGTTTCACTTCAGCATTTGGAGGGGAAGTTGGGCCCAAAATATCCCAGCCGGGGTTCTTGGATGCGACTCAGCGAAGTTCCTTCCTGCCCGACGAGGGCTTAAAAGGAGGGTGCCCAGGCCAGGCAGGGGCAGCCAGACCCTTGGGGAGGGGAGAACAGGACCCCAACCCAGAGACCAAGAGACGGAGAGCTTGAGAGAGACAGAGAAACGGTGAGAGGGAGAGAGAGTGCAAAGAGGGACAAGAGAGAAAAAGGACACGGAGAGAGACAGACAGGGAGGGACAAAAAGAAACCAGAGAAAGAAAGATGGAGAGAAGAAAGAAGAAAGAGGGGCACCGAGCACGGTTTGCAGGCGGGATGCCGAGGCCCCAACCCGGCCTGGGTGGCGGCTCTGCCCAGTGCCGTCCTCAGTGCCTGGTGGTCAGCAGTCAGCGGGCAGCAGGTGGGGGCCCGGGACCCAGGGCACGCACGGGGTGGGCCAGCGTGACGGCCAGCGCGTCGTTGTGCTGCACGAGTGACGCGTGCTGGTAGTGCAGCACCAGCTCCTTCAGCGAGCCATACAAGTTGTAGGGCTCGGCAAAGCCAAAGCCAGTGGCCGTGCGGTAGATGACGCAGTGCTTGGTGTCACCGTCCACCCTGTGGGCGCAGACAAGCAGTTGGATGGGCCCCACGGGGCTCTGGACCCCCGGGCCACCCTCCACCCCAGCCCCCCCCGGGCGCTCACACCACGGAGCAGGCGTAGCAGCCCCGCTGGCTGCTCTCCCGGATGAGGAAGGTGCCGTCCCGCTTGCCGCTCAGCATCTCCTCGGCCTGTGTGCGGTTGATTTTGCCCACGTACCACGTCCGTTCCTCGTGGTGGGGCAGGTCGTCCTCGTCCTCCATCAATGCGTACTGGCTGTGGGGCAGCGGGGACGGGCCCTGATCACTCACCCATCAGCCTCTGAGGCTGCCTTGCTGCTGTCGCTCCCTGGCGAACTCCTACTCATCCTTCAAAACCCATCCGAGGTGGCCCCTCCCCCAGGAGGCCCTCCTGCTCCCCTCCAGATGGCCACTCACTCCTCGGTCTCGTTTTTGATCCCCAGCCACTCGTTGATTTTCTTCTGCCGGGCGCCTTTCTGGGTGAGCCACCTGGGGCGGGAGAGGAAAAGTGGGCTCATGCCCCCAGCCCGAGGCTGACAGGAGGGGCTCTCAGTGCAGTGTCCCGGACGGCCACACGGGGGCAGCCTCTGCCTGGCAAGGGCAGCTCAAACGAGGAAGGAACTTGCCTCCCACTTTGTTGACACACATCCAGCCCTTTCAGGAGGTGCCGGACTGAGCTATACCTCATCATCACCAGAGGCCCGGACCTGGGGCCACTGGCCTTCACACTGGGCACCAGTCTGCTCCGGGCCTCAGTTCCCCCAAGGGCTTCAAGAGGACCACACGAGCGAGCACGGTGCAGGGATTTGAATAAGGGCCGGGCACTCACACCAGGTACTGGTCTCGGATCTTGCGCAGCTGCATGAGGTCCGGCTTGAGGCTGTTCATGCGCTTGTCGATCTCCCGGTTGTCGGAGGCCTGGGCCCGCAGCTCCTGCTCCAGCTTCGCGCGGCTCTCGTGGATCTCGGCGATGCGCGATTTGAGCCGCTCGGCGTTCAGCAGGATCCTGCGGGAAAGGAGCTCAGTGGCCTCGGGCGGCCCCTGGGGTTCTCTGGAGGGCCCACAGCGCACTAGACGATGTGTTCCAGCCTCTGAACCTCAGCACTTCCTGTTTCCCCCGACTGAGCTTTCCAGCAAACTCCTAATCACCCTGCAAAGCCCTCTTCACTTGACCCCCTCAGGTGGATCCCAGCTGCCTCCTTTACTCCCTTCCTTTCTTCACCTGCCTGGCTCCTTATTGGGGGTGAGAGGGATGGGACGGAGGGGCCCCCCTTGCCTCTGTATCTCCTTCTCGTTGCCCTCCCGCCGGAAGCGCTCCAGGTATTCCTTGCAGTACTTCTCCTGCGTCTGGCCCTGCTCCTCGAAGATCTTGATCGTCTCGTTGAAGGCTTCGATGGCTGTGCGCTTCATCTGCAGCTCCTGGGGGTGGGGGTGGGGTCCAAGCACCTCCTGGCACCCCAAGCCCCTCGGGGGCAGCCAAGGCAGATCCCAACTCTACCACGGGCTGCTTGGGCCATTCCCTCCACCAGGAGCATCGTTTCTCTAGCCCCTGTGCCCCAAAACGCACTCCTATTCAGCCTTCAAAACCCCTGCCCCTTAGCACTGCTGAGAATTGATGATAAATCTAATCCCTAGAGTTCATGGGCATCTCTTGGGACCTTCCAATGGCCCCGTGTGAAATCGGAACTATGAACGGGGAAACTGAGGCTCCAAGAGCTCAATCCCCGACGTTCATATTGGATTCTGCAGGGGTGTCCTGTCCTTTCAGAGCCTCAGCCGACTCACTAGTAAAAAGGGGACAAGAAAACCCCCTCAAGGAGTGCTGGGGGAGCAGAGCCACTCCCGGCACGAGATGCTCCAGCCAAACTTGTTGAGCCTCAATTTGGAGAAGTCTGCAAGTGTCATCTTTGGGGAGGAAACCTCTGCTCGTTTTAGGAGTGCCCCATCTGCCTGTGGCCCCTGACCCACTGACCCAGTCGACCCCTCGCCAGGTTGTCGTTATTTCCAACATTGTCCTGGCGGAAGGGGACGCCGAGCCCGTCGAGACTGTTTTACGGATGGGAACCCGAGCTGCTGCCTCCCGCTTGCTGTCTTCCTGACACGCGCACTTATGGTCCTGCTCTCCATACGGACCTGTGGCCGATGGGCTGTTTGGCGCCGGGAAGCCAGATACCTGTGCCCGTGGCCTCGGCCTGGTACCTGGGAGGTCCGCGTGTACTCCTCGTAGAGCTGGTCATACTCGCGGCTCTTGTCCTGGAACTGCTGGTGGTACACTTTGAGCTGGGCGCCTACCGCCTCCACGCTGTCCTCCTTGACAACCTGGTCCTGGGGGCGCTGGCGGGTCAGGAGCTGCTGCCCGGGGACCTGCGGCCCGAGCAACCCCCACCCCACCCGGCCGGACCTGCTGGTACTTGGACACCGGGTAGAGCAGCCGCGTGTCTAGCTTGGTGTTGTACTGGGCGAGCGACTCGTGGCGGTAGTGGGTGATGAGCTCCACGACGGAGCAAAAGGTCAGGGGCTCGGAGAAGCCGTGCAGCCCGTCACGGTGGAACACCTTGATCAGCTTGTTGTTGCCGCCTTTCCTGGGGGCGGCAGGGTAGGCGCCCGTGGGACCCTGAGCCCGGCCTCCAGCCCCCCACCCCTGGGGGTGTGAGCTTGGTGACTTCTGACCCCAGGGCCGCCCTACCTGAGGGTCAGCGTGTACTCCCCCTGGATCTTGCTGGAAGCATCTCGCACCAGGAAGGTGCCATCTGGCGTGTCCCGGAGCTTCTCATTCACCTCCTCCCTGGGGGAGACCCAGGGTTGGGGAGCCATGTGGAGGACCCGCCCCCGGCCCCGCCCCTGCTTGCCAGCCCCCGCCGGCCCCCTACCTGGAGATGTCCCCCCAGTACCACTCAGCATCCTGCAGGGAGGGCGGGCTCCCCCCATTGGCCAAGCTCGTGGGGGCCGGCTTTGCCTTGGGGGGCTTCGGCGGCAGCGCTGGGGGAGCAGGGAAACAGAAGCCCGCTGAGCACCGATTGCATACTGTGCAGCTCGCAGACTCGGGGTTCACACCCCAAAGGGAAGGCTAACACGAGAGGGGCTCACCTGGGGGTGCAGCCTCCTGCTCCTCCAGATGCTCCTGCAGCAGCTTCTCCACCAGCAGCAGTGGGAAGTCGGGGCCGGTCTCCGTCCTGGGGGCGGGGGCGCGGCGGGGGAGGGCCCGTGTGCACATGCCAGTGGGAGGCATGCGGGTGCAAGAGGGCAATAAAGGAAGGGAGAGCTCAGGGTCCGGGCCCTGACGGTGTGCATGCAGGAGGCGCGCAATAAATGCTCGTGCGGCAAACAGGGCTCGAGCACCTGGGGTGGCCAAGCAGATCCCGAGAGGGGGACATTCATGGGGCTTGGGAAGGAGAAGGGTGGGGATGGGGGGAGGCGACAGGCCCCACCCCTTCCCCTCCTAGGACCACCCACACCCCGTTTCTTGGGGTCCCTGGGCTCTTCCTGGTCAGACGCCCCTACTGCGCCCACCCAAGGGCGACCCCAGGCTCCGCCCCGCCGGTTCCAGGTCCAGGCTCCACCTAGGCCCCGCCCCCTCTGCCAGATACTCCCCTCCCAGCGCAGCCCCGCCCCCGCAGGCCCCACCCTCACTAGTCGGGAGCGCCCCGCTCCCTCCCAGCGCAGCCCCACCCCCGCCGAGCCCCCGCCCTCCTCCGTCACACGCCCCTCCCCTCCAGCGCAGCCCCGCCCCTGCCGCGGCCCCTCCCCTCCCCTCCCCGCGAACAGGCCCCGCCCTCACCCGTCGGGCGCGCCCCCCGGTAGCGGCGGCGCGCGCAGCAGCAGCGGCGCGAAGGCGGCGGCGAGGGCGCGCAGGGCGCCGGGGCCGGGGCCGCGCCGGGCGAGCCGCGCCAGGTGCTGGAGCAGGAAGCGCAGGGTGAGCGCGCGGTGCAGCGGCAGCGTCGGGGGCGCCAGCGCCGGCCCCACGGGCCCCGCGGCCTCTGCGGACACAGGGCGGGCCCCGGGCGGGTGAGCCCCGGCCGCCGCGCCCCCCGGCCCCGCCGCGCCCCGGGCGCCCCGCCGCGCTCACCCCGCAGGGCCCGGCGCGCCTCGGCCACGGCCTCCGGCGTCACGAGCGGCGCGGGCAGCGCCTGCAGGAAGCCCTTGACTCCGTCCGCCAGCGCCGCCGCGTCCCACTGCTCCACGTCGCTCAGGGACCAGTCTGCGGGCGCAGGGGGACACGTCGGGCCTCCGAGCACGGCCCCCCGCACCCCCGCCCGGGGACCCCCCTCACCTGTGCGCGGGGCCGGCGGCTCCGGCCGGTACAGGGTCTCGCTGTCCAGCCCTGGGGGTGGGGGAAGGCTGGGTGAGCGCCCCATGCTCCCCATTCTGCCCTCGACGCGGTGCGGCCTCCCGAAGGACCCGCAGGCTCAGGCGCGAGGGGAGGCGAGGGGGGTCTGCAAAGGTCCGGAGGGGCTGCCTCCCTCTCCCCTGGGGAGACACTTCTCTTCCTTCTCAACAAGGAGTCCTGGGGCACCCAGGCTCCACTGGGGAAGCGATCCATCATCCCTCTAGGGGGAGCCCAGGCATCCCGTGCAAGGGTGAGTCCCCCGTCACCAGAGGTATGCAAGCAGAATCCAGGTGCTGCAGTGAGGCCCAAGCTCACCTGTCTGCTCAATGGCCTCCACCAGCTTCACGAGAATGGGGGGCCCCACATCGGGCGGGGAGAACTGCTCGGGCAGGTCGGGGAGCGTGAAGCCTGGGGGTGGGGACAGCACGTTGGTGGTATCCCTGGCCGGGCCCCGGCCCCTCACTCTGCCTCCCTTAGTGCTGGTGGCTCCAGGTGTCTGGACCAACACCCTGGGGGGGGGGGTCAGAAGACCCCAGATGGGGCCGGTGGGTGGGAAACCAAAGCTCAGGTGACTTCTGATGACCAGGGGAGTGGGGTGAGCAGTGCCCCCCCCCCCAAATAGATGTGTCTGAGTCCTGATCCCTGGAAACTGTGACTGCAGCTTTATTTGGAAATAGGGTCTTAAGTTAATGATCTCGAGATGAGATTCTCCCTAAACCCAACAAGTGCCCCCATGAAAGGAAAAAAAGGCACAGACTGAAGACAGTCCACACAGGGGAGAGGGCTGCAGTGAGGCCGCCACGAGCCCCCAGAGTTGGGAGAGAAGTGATTCGTGTTAAGCCGCTGTTTGTGGTGATCTGTCGTGGGGGCCCGGGAACTGCAGGCAGCCAGGCTGGGGCTCTGACGTGGCCTGGCTGTGCCCCGTTCTGGGCCTCAGTTTCCTCAACTGAAAAGCAGGCGAGCGACTAAGAGATCGACGGGGATTAAAGGAACACACCCTCGTCCTGTAACAGTGGCTTCTAAAATATAACCTTAAAACTGTAAGCAAGCAGGGAATTGTAAAACAGCCTGAAAATATAACCTTCCAAGGTGGAAGCAGGCTATGATGGAAGCTTTTATTTTCACAAAGGAGTGATACGTAAATGCAAAGTCTGCACCCAGAAGTGAGTAAGCCTGCTCCCCAAACCTCCCAGATATGAACAAAGCTCTTCCATCCTTCTCCCTGGACACTGGGGTTCAGCTAGATGGCTGCTGTTCTCCAAACCCCATGTTAGCCCAAACCATTAACTCTCTTTGTGTCACGGGCATAAAAACCAACTGAAGAAACACTTCAGGGAGGCTGATTTGCGAAAGCTTCCCCCCCCCTGACTCCCACCAGCGTAAATAAACCCCTTTCCCTCCTCAGCCTGGTTCAGTGTGACTCCTATGGGCCACGCCAAGCGACAAACCCAGATTTGGGAAGTGCCCCTTCTGCAGTCTGAGCCGAACACCCATCTCCAAGGCCTCTCTCCAGTTTGTAAGCCACTTTGCTCCAACAAGACAATTTGCCCTCGTTTTCGAGGCGGAGCTCCCTCAGGGTGGGGGGCACCCAGAGCCCTTTGGGTCACCAGCATCTGACCTGGCCCTGGCCCTTGGCAGATAGTCCCTAAGCAATGGGCCAGCTGGGGTCTCAAGCTGGAGAAAAACCCAGCTGCGGATGAAACACCAAAAAAAGGAAAAAAAAAAGGAAAGGTGGAAGGAGGAGACAGGCAGAGCCAGGGGTGGGGGGACTGGTTCTGCAAACCCTAAGGCTCATCTGTGACCCGCTGCAAAACACAGGGGTTGGGGGTGGCAGGCATCGGAACCGGCAACCCCCACCCCACCTTACAAACGTACGGGGCCAGGGAGGGAGCCCAGCCTGGCGACAGTGGGAAACCCAGGCAGCCTGGCACATTCCACAGGTGGTCCCATGGACCCGAGAGTCCCAAATGGGTGAGGGACTGGCCTCGGCTCCAGGTGGGCGGCTGCTGAGGTGGCTGCAGGCCTGGAAGGGTTGGCTGGGGGCTGGGTAGCTGCCCGCGAGGAGCCACGGCGGTGGCTGGAGCGAGGCCAGGCAGGGGCGGCCGGCAGCTGTTGCCAGGCGGGGAGGCAGCTTCTGGCTGGGGGCCCGGCCGGGGCCGAGGCGGGAGGCAGGCCCGGGCCCAGGAGCCCCCCGCCCCACCCCCGGCTGTGCGGCTTGGCCCTGAGCCACTGGGGCATCAGCGTCCCCCCAGCGCTAACCAGACAGGTCTCCCCCCTGCACACTGGGCTCATCAGCTTCCTCCCTGCCTCCCTCCCTCCCTACACCCTGGGCCTCAGTTTCCCCAGCTGGCCTCTTGCTCCCCTGCCTGGCACATGGCAGAGTTTCAGTGAAGGTTCAGTACCCAAATCTCTGCTCCCAGCGGACCCCTTGGAAGCAGGACCAGCAGAGGGTCTCTGGGGAGGGACATGGGGGTCCTCAAACCCCATTCAGCTATGTGTCCCACCCTCTTGGGGCTTTGTGGCTCCCTTCATTTGAAAACCAGGCAAAATGATGGCAACGAAGGCGATTCCTCAAGGAACCCCATCTGCAAACTGCAGAGCGGACACCGAGCCTCTGAATCCTACTGAACACTCCCTGTCACCTATGTTATCAACCCCAGACTTTGCACGCAGCCCCCGAGGCCAGACCCTGCCTCGTTCTGCTGGTCCTCCCAGCCTTTGCCCACACTGTGCCCGCTGCCTGGGACCTTCCACCCCAGGTGTCTCCACACCTGGCTCTGTCCTCATGGCCTCTGTCACCACCTGCGTCAATGAGGCCTGGTCCCCCACAGTTGTGCAGTCGGCATGCGTCGATGGACCCAGGCTCCCTATTCATGTCCTCCCCTAGGATGGGAACCAGCCCTCCTGAAAGAAGAGACCGAGGGTCCGAGGGGAGCACCCCTGCCCGCCACATGGCTGCTCACCTGGCTCGGGGGGCCCCTCCTGGGGCCGGGCAGGCACAGGGCGGGGGCCGCGGGGACGGGGGCCAGGCCGGGCCAGGGCCACGGGCCCCAGGAACTCGACGTAGGTGCCGGGGAAGTCTCCCCGCTGCCGCGTGCGCTCGTTGAAGCCGGGGATCCAGCCCACAGCCTGCGGGCAGCGCTCGCCGCCCTCAGCCACACCCAGCGCCTGCAGGGCCGCCCGGCTCACCACCAGTAGGTCGCCCGGCAGCAGCTCCAGGTCCTCCGGCCGCTCCCGGCGGAACGGGAACAGCGCGCGGTACTGGAAGCCCTCGGCGCCCGCCATGGCCGGGCAGGGGGACGGCCACACAGTCGCTGGACAGTCAGGGGGGCCCCACTGGCCCCATCGGCTGGGTGGGGGGCCAGCTCGGGGCTCTCAGGCCTGTCCAAGCACCATGAAGTCTCAGGCGAGGAGTGGAACCAGGGGATGCCGTGTGGACGCTCACACCTCGCAGTCCACTGTCGTCGCCCGGCCCTGGCCAGGGTCCCCGGTCACTTTGTGCACCATCGGCCAACGGCCGGGACGGGGTCGGTGGCGCCGGCTCAACTCACTGCACCGCGGGGCCCCCCATCTGTTGGTGGGGCTGGTACGGCCGCTCACTCCCTCATGTTGGGGGCCGCCCGAACCCCAGGATGTCGGTTCTTCCAGCTGTGCCAGACAAGGGGGCCGAGGAAACAGGCAGCCACCATGCTCCCCCGGCCACCGCAGGGACCTCGGGGTGGGGGGCAGTCCAAGTCAGCTGGGCTGAGATGAATCCCATCCCCAAGTCAGAGATGGGGTGAGATCCCAGATCAGGACTGCTGTAGACCACCCTGTCCCTCCCTGGGCCTCAGTTTCCCCCATCTGTAAAATGGGTGCAATAGCCCCCCATCCCATGGGTGCTGCAGCAGCACCTGCATGAACCCCCAGTTTCAAAGCAGGATAGAAACATTCCCAGGCCTCTGTGTCAAGACTTGGGGTGCCCAGGGGGCGGGTCCTCAAAGAGGGTGGGAAGGTGAGGGGCCTGGGAAAGGGGGTGGGGGCTGTCTGAGCAAGGCCGCCAGGGCCAGGGTGGGGTCGTTGTCACCAGCCCGGGGGAGCGGCAGTTCATCCCCCCGGGCCTGCTCCTTGTGACTCCCATTCTACAGGGTGGGGAAACTGAGGCCCAGGAAAGCACGTCCAGAAAGGGGCCTGTTGCCGCCTGCTCGGGGCTGCCCGCCGCCGCGCCCCGCTGTGCACGTCTGCACACGCCCGGGGCCCAGCGCACCCCGAATCCGGCGGCGGGGTGGGGGGGCCGGGACTGCAGGCCCGGGTCTCGCGCGCTCGCTGGCTGCACGCGTGGACCCCGCGGCGCAACCCCGGCACCGGAAGTGGGGTCGACCCCCGCCCCCCGCTCCCCATGACGTCCCACCCAGGGCCCCCTGCGCCCCCGTGGGCGCCCGACGCCCCGGCCTTGGCAGAGCCTCCCTCCCCTCGAGGCCGCGGCTGCAGCCACCCGCCGCCGCCCGGGGCCCCCGTCCCGCCCGGACGGTCCCGGGCAGCCCGCGCGGCCGCCGATCCAGCCCCGGGCCCCGCCCCGCGCGGCGCCCCCCGTGCGGACCCCCAGACCCGCGGCGCGCGAACCCGGCCCGAGCCCCCTCCCTGGCCGCCCCCCGGCCCGCCACGGCCGGCCCCGCGGACGCACCTGGCCGCCGCCGCGGTCGCCGTCACGCCGAGCCCGTCCGGTGGCTCCGCCGCGGCTGCGGTCGCCGCCACCCCGGGGACCCGCCTCCGCCGCCGCCGCGGAGCCGAGCGGCCGGGTCCGCCCCCCGGCGGAAATAGCCGAGCACGTTCGGGCCGGGCTGGAGCCCCGAGGCCGAGGCGGTGCCCACGCACGCCGCGGGGCTTCCGGGAGGAGCCGAGCGTCCTCCCGCGGGACTGGCGGAAGCCAGGAGGCCCCGAGACCGCCGAGCGTTTCCGGATATAGCCGAGCGCAATCGGGTTGGCCGAATGCCCGAGGCTGGGGTGGGCTGGAGTCGACTGGGCACGGAGACGCCCGAGCGATTCCGGAAATGACCGAGCCCGCTTCGGCTGAACTGGTGGAACCCAGGCTGAGCCCCGAGGTCGCGAGTGTGTTTGATCCTGAGATGACACTCGGAAATTGCCGAACTACTGCTCCGGAGTGCGGGTAAGGAGGCGTCGAGTGCAGGGAGCAGGCCGGCGGCGGAGCGGAGAAAGCAGAGCTTTTCCGGAAACAGCCGAACGACCACGATCCCTGTCCGCGGAAGTCCGAAACTGAGATTTTGCATTGGTGCCACCGATGGTTTACGGAAATAGCCGAAGACATTCGGAAGCAGGGAGGCTGCCCAGATGGTTCCCAAGACTACCGGAAGTAGCTGGACGCACTGGGCCTGGGCTCGGTTCGGGTTGGGCGGGAAGGTTTAAAACCTTAGGGCCGGGCCCATCCCAAGCAAAATCCCGGATGGAAAGGGCGGAAAGTTAGTTTATTTTATGAACACGAGACGGCAGCTGGTCAGGACCAGATTAGAATTCAAGAAGCTGCTCCATGGCGAACTCTTATGCAGCCTTCAAAACCCACTTCAAAGGACCCCTCAGGAAGCATGACCGAGTTATGCTACATGAAGGGGGAGAGGGTTGGGTGCTCAGGGTGTACTTTGATGAGCCAAGGGCCTTTCACCCCCCCTCACTTTTCCCTGCTCCACTCTGCCCCCCACAAATGCAAACGCTGGACCTCCTCTTAGTAAATATGGGCTTTTATTCACTGCCAGCTTTGGGATAGAAGTGGGGCAAGTCATGCACAGCCTCAGGCAGCACTGGACAGGGGTCTCAAGGAGGGACAGAGTGTGCCCTTGCCAAGTGGGACTGAGCCATCCTGCCAGCTGCTTCAGAATGGGGAAATGGAGGCTCTGAAGTGCCAAGTGCTTCTTCCTGACTCTTCATTCAGGCCCCTCCACGACCCATGATAGGGTCTGCCTTGCTGATGCTCCCTTCTGTCACGACTCGCTGGGTCTTTGTTAAAACACACCCCCTCTGGCCCTCTCAAGGCTGGCTGAGCAAGCGAGAAGCCACGAGTAAAAGCTCTTGGCACATAGCAGGTGCTTAGTAAGCAGTCGTTGGAATTACTCTTGTAAACACAAGGAAACTGAGGCACAAAGCGGGGCAGCTGTTTCCCCAGGGACACACAGCAAAGACAGAACTCAAATTTGGGCCTCCACCCTGTGTTCTGGTTCTCAAACTTCTTATCTGCACCCCCCACACCCCAATATGGAGGGAAATCCCATGTCTAGCATCAGGGCTCTCCCTGGGGGGCCCTAAACATGTGGCTTCAGTGTCCCTCAGTGGACTGGAGGGTCCTGGCTGCTGAAGCCTGCAGGATTGGAGGCAGATTCCAGGGGGCCAGGAGGGCAGCTGAGCCGGTGGGAGTGGCCTTGGGCCTCCCAGTCCGGAGTCCAGGTTGTTGTTTTCTGGGGCGGGGAGACTTGCTGTGCACCCTCCACATCCTACCCAAACTGGGCCCAGGCAGGTGGGCTGTCCCCTCAAATCCGTGGGAATCGGGCAAGACTGGGATGGGGTCAGGGAGACACAAAAATCTTAAATACAGAAAACACACAAGAGAGACTTGTCCAAAGTGCTTCCATCTCAGCCCAAGGGGGAGGAGCCTGCCACCGGGGCCCCAGGTGTGGGGGGTGTGGCCAGGAGAGCCGCGAGGGGGCGCGGGGTGGGGGCGGTGCTGCCGGGCCGTCGCTTATAAAAAGTAATAAATTAATCGCAGGGGGAGATCTGCTGCTATTTACAACGCCACCCCACCCCGCTCCGACGCCCCCATCGCCTTGCACACGAGGCTGCGTTGCCATCTCCCGGCGCGGACGCAGACGGCTTTCCGCCTTCCGGGCGTCCGGGGCGTCGATTAGGGGAAAACCAAACCATTGCACAGAAGAAGTGAGGCCCCCAGGCCTCGAGGCCACGGGTGGCCAGGTCAGTCCTTCCCCGCGGGCCCAGGGGCTCCGGGCAGCGCCTCGGCCCCCTCCACCGCAATGCGCGGCACCAGACCGGGCGGGCCCGCGGCGTCCTCGTCGAAGCTCACCTCCTGCACCGCCTCCTGCTTCTTGAAGGAGTCCCGGCGCTCGGACAGGTGCAGCCGCCTCATGACCACCAGCTCGGCGTCCGGCCCGCGGCCACGGCGCCCCGGCTCCCCGTCCAGCCGCTCGCCCGTGCCCAGCTTGTCGGCAGACTGGCCCCGGCGCAGGCGCGGGGAGCGGGCGCCAGCGGGCGAATGGCCCGGCAGCGGCGAGGGCGAGCGGGGCGGCGGCGCGGGCCCCGGGGAGCAGGCCAGCGGGGAGGGCGGGATGCTGCTGGTGGACTTGCGGCGGCCGCCCTTGACGCGGGGCGGCCCCAGCTTGGCGGCCAGGCCGTGCAGGGAGCTGGGGCGCGTGTGGGCAGCGGTGGCCGGAGAGGCGGGGCTGCTGGAGCTCGGGGACACGCTGGGTGGGGACGCGGGGTCTGTGGGTGACAAGGCCCAGGTCAGGGCCACCTGCCTCCAAGTGCCCAGCAGGTGACCTCTGTTGTTGGCACAAGCTCTCCTCTCTGCCTAGATCTGGTGAACTCCTCCGCATCCATCAAAGCCCCAGATGCCACCTCCCCTCCTCCAGGAAGCCTTCTCAAGCCTCCCCTCTGGGTTCCAGTCCTGGCTTTGACCCAGTGGGGCTCGGGGTGTCTGAATCTGCTGTGTCCCCCAGATTGGGGGCCCTCAAGACTGGGTCAAATCTCTGGGTTTTCTTGTCCCACTAGGTCAGAGAACTCTCTTTTCAACACATCAGTCATTACCATGCCCTCCCCAGCTCATGAACCCTCTATGGCAACCCATGGCCCCCCTCATTTAAGTCCGCTCTTCACTCCAGCATTCAAACCCCTGCACAATCCATCCCCCAACCACCTGCCACCCTTCCTTCAGCTTGCACATCATCACCGCTGTCTAGTTCCCTCTGCTAGATCTGGTGAACTCCTATGCATCCATCAAAGCCCCAGCTTCCCCTTCGCTGCCCTCTGCATCTGTCTTTTATCACCCTC
Organism: Choloepus didactylus; assembly: GCF_015220235.1. Lineage (NCBI taxonomy): Eukaryota > Metazoa > Chordata > Mammalia > Pilosa > Megalonychidae > Choloepus > Choloepus didactylus. The sequence goes on along the minus strand of NC_051331.1, from coordinate 1,527,278 downwards.
TTCCCCCACTGGTTGCACTTTGAACTCCAGGAGACTGGGATGGCCCATTTTGTCTCCTGTCCTCTAAATTCTGCTCCCTCCCTCCTGGGGTCCTGAGCCACCCTGGCTCCCAGGGTGCACACCCAGGGTGCACCCACCTGCCGGGGCGTCGGGGGCCGGGCTGCGGCAGGGCGTGGTGGGGCTGGGGGACAGGCTGTGGGTGGGGGAGCCGGGGAGGCTCTCACTGGAGGAGAGCGAGTGGTGGAGGCCCGATGAGAAGCTGCGGCTGGTGTGCAGCACGGATGACTGCTTGGAGATCTTCCGGAAGAGCGACTTGCGCCTGGGGACCAGGGATGCGGGATGAGACGGGGGCGGCCCCTCCCGCCCCCCCGCGGCTCCCCATCAATGCTCCCCGCCGCGGCTGGCTCACCTGTCCTGGGTCTCCCGCCGGCGGCTCCGCTTGCTCCGGCGCGCCATGCGGCCCTTGGCCACGTTCTTGCGGGCGGGGCCCACCTTGATGGACGTGTTCTCCAGCGCCGTGGTGCGCAGCGCGATCTTGTTGCGGCTCTGCCGACGGGAGGACGGGGTCGCCTGGTGCCCCCTGCCCCAGGCGCCTCGGCCAGGAGAGGCACTCCCACCCGCCCCAGGCCCCTCTGTCCGGCCACCAGCCGGGATCCCAGGACCCTGCCGTCCCGCTCTACACGCTCCCAGGACTCCACTGGACACCCACCCCACATCCCTCCAATCATCCGTCCAGGGTCTCCGCCCACCATCCATCCACCCGCTGCCCACCCCCCATCCCAGAATTCAGCCAAAGACACACGCCCACCGCCCGACCGTCCATCCGATGAGCCGTCCAACTGCTGATCCACCCACCGGTCCCGGGAGCTACCCAACGAGGGGCCCAGCTCCCCCCTCGGAGAATCAACCCCCAACCCCGGCCCAGTCTGGAGGAAGCAAAGGCAGCAGATTCTCCAGTACAACAGGGTCAGGGTGGGCAGAGGGAGGGACTCGGGGGCGTCCAGGAGGCAAGGAGGCCTTCCTGGAGGAGGCAACGCAGCCAGGCTCAGTGAGACTGTGCCAGCCTCAAAAAGGCACAGGGAGGGGCCTGCCCCAGAGGTGGAGCAGAAGGTGGGTCTCCGGTGGGATGCGGTGGCCGCCACGGGGGGCCACGGAGAGCCACGGGGAGTGGGGAGGGGGCCCGGGGACCCCAGGCGGGCACCTTCAGCAGCAGCTCCACCACGTCCATGTGCACCAGCCCCAGCACTGACTCCCCGTTGACGTGGGTGATGAGGTCCCCGGCTCGCAGACCCGCCTCATGGGCGGGGCTCCCCTCCTCCACGCTCTGGGGGGGGCGAAGGCGGAGTCAGAGGCCCTGCGCCCCCCAGGACAGAGACCCCAGCCTGGCTGGCTCCCGCCGCAGGCTGCCGCTGCCTTAGTTTACCTGACCTGGGCGATCGTTCACAGATCGAACTTTGGGGAAGGGAAGGTGCCCGGGCGTCTGTCCCCACGGCCGTCCCTGCTCCCCTTGTCGCCCTCCTCCCCGGACCCTGAAACCACGCTAAGGTGGGCGGACTGGCACCCGGCGCTCACCCAGACCACGTGGTGCACGGTGTAGACGTCGCTGTCGCCCATGTAGACGCGGACCGCGCGCAGACTGAAGCCGTACTTTTTGCCCGAGCTGTGGATGACGATGGGGGGCCGCGGGCTGCCACACACGGGGGACGGGTCGCGGCTGGGCGAGGAGTCGCGGGAGGACGGGTTGGAGGACAGCGAGCGAGGGGACAGGGGGCTCACGAGGGGGCCACCGCTGCTGCCGTCGTCTGCGGGGAGCGGTGGGGGGAGTCACGCCCTTGGGAGGGGCCAGCGCAGCTGCTGGGGTCTCCTCCCCTGGGAACGCCTCTCCCCGGTTCCCCGACCCCTAGGTGGGCGGGCGCTACCTGCGGTGACAATAAGCGACAGGGCCGAGACCGAGGCCGATTTGGGGACGCGCCGCCCGCGGCCCGGGGACACGCGGGGCTTCTCCGGGGCGGGATCCTTCGAGCCCCCAAGGCGGCGGCCCCGCCCCAGGTCCAGCGCCCGCGGCGTGGAGTGGCGAGCGCCGGTGCTGTTACTGCGCAGGCGCGAGTGGCTGAGCGCGGCGGTATCGGCTGGGTAGGGGGGCGGGGGACAGGGGGCAGACCCGTCAGCCTGGTGCCCCTCACTCTCACCACGAAGAGGAGCCCAAGCCCCTTCCTCCCTGGCCGGCTCCTCTCAGTCCCACCTCTTGGCTTTTGCTCCTGCAGATCCCTCTGCCTGCACACCCTTCCCGTCCTCGGAAAGCTCTTCTGCAAGCCCACCCAGCTCCAGAAAGCCTCCCCACCCTGACCCTAGGAAGCTGGGAATTTGTGCATCAGGGGTCTTTGTGGGGCCACGACCCTCTCTGAGGCCACTCTGATCTTAAAGACTTTGTCAGACAAATGAATGTACTCACTGGTGAACTCCTACACATCCTTGAAAACCCAAGCCGAATAGCCCCTTCCCTGGGAAGCTTTCCCCAACACTTCCCTCCACTCCAGGTGCCACCTACCAGAAAGGCCTGAAGTTTTGGGCATCACTGGGGTGGCCACTGGGGGTAGGTCAGTCTCCCCCAGAATGAAGACAGGCCTCTCAGGAGCTGCAGGGGCTGGGCCTGCCCCCTCATCCTCTGATGAGAAGGCGAATTTGGGCATCGTGTCCAGGCTGATGGTGTTCGGGAGAGAGGGGCTTGGGCCCTGCTCAGGCTGGGATGAGGACGAATGGCAGGAAGAACCAGAGGATGTCCAGGACCGCAGTCTGTAGAGAAGGACCCATGTTGAAATCGCCAGGCATCTGCACCCCAGGGAACCCCATCACCCCTTGTGGCCACATCCCAACTCCTCAACCTGGAGTTAGAGGCAATTTGCAAATACAGGACACATTCCCTCTGCCAGCCCTACCTTCCACATCTGCCTAGAAAACTCCTATTCATCCTTTAAAACCCAGCTTCCAACACCCATCCTCTAGAAGATATGATTTCTGTTGGGTCTGGGCTTGGAAGGACCAACAGAAATTTGTTAGCAAAGGGCATTCTGGGCAGGGAAAGCCTGGAAGTGTGAAAGTGTAGGCCGAAGGGAGCAGTGATGGGGCAAGGTTGTCAGGGGCCGATGGCTGTCCAATAGATTTGCCCCTTTTCTCCAGGGCCACTGGGAAGCTCCCTCCAATTTCAGATTTTGCAGCTCTACCTCCCAGCAGTCTCAGAAGCTGGATCTGCTTGCACTCCCGAGTACCGGACCTCGGTGTTTGGCTGGCGGCTGTTCTCTCTCTCGCTACTGCGCTCCCACCCCTCCTCCCAGGCCTCGCTGAAGCTCTTTTCAGCCAAAGTTGGGGTCGCTTGGACAGCCAGGAACTCAGAGCTGCTATAGACCTGGAAGGGAATAAACAATCACTGTGAGAACAGTGACAGTGGTGGCAGGTAGCCACACCCGTGCCCAAGATCTGGCTTAGTGAAGCACCTCCTATGTGAGACCCGCTTCCTTAAACACTCACTCCCACATCCCTCATGAGAGTCGAATCTTTCACTTGTGTACAAATGAGGAAACTGAGGGTCAGAGTGGCCCAGCTACCAAGGGGGCCAGCGCCAGCGCTTCTGCTGCCAGCCAGGACAGGAAACAGGAAGCGCAGAGGATCATGTTATGAAGGAAAGAAGGAAGGAATCTATGTTAAACTTTGAGAGGCCACAAAACAACATGCAGCACAGCGGCTCTGTGCACAACAGACAGACAGGAGGTGGAAACAGCCCAAATGTCCATTGATGGATAAACGGTTCCACTAAATGCAGTGCCTCGTACAATGGAATATTCAGCCGTAAAAAGTAAAGAAGTGCTGATCCATGCTCCCACACAGACGGACCTCGGAAACATTAGAGAGAAGCCAGGTGCAAAAGGCCAAATATTGTCTGATTCCATTTATATGCAACGTCCAGAACAGGCAAATCCCTAGAGACGGCAGCAGCTGAGCGCTTGTGGGGGACTGGGGAGTGGTGACTGAAACAAATGGTAAGGGGTCTCCTTTGGGGTGACACAAATGTTCTGGAACAAGATAGAAGTGGTTGTCACCACGTGAATGTACCTGACACCACTAATTATTCCCTTTAAAACGGTTATAAAGGCCGATGTCATATTACGCATGTTTTACCACAATAAAAGTCCATAAAAATCAACATGGGCCCCACGCCCCACCTTGCTGAAGCGGTGGGAGCAGGACGAGAACTGGGGGATCTCGGTGGACGACTCCTCGTCGTTGGTCTCGTCGTCTTCGGAGCCCAGGTGGCGATAGCGTTCAGAGCGGGCTGCAGGAGGGACAGGGGCCCGGCGCTGAGGGGACTGCGGGGCTGGGCAGTGATGGGGAGGGTGCCCCAGGCAGGGGGCACCCCCAGGGCAAAGGCCCTGAGGTGGGAGCATGCCTGATGCATTTAGGAAACACAGGAAAGTTGGGGTGGTGGAGCGAGTATCTGGGATGCTAGCCCAGCTATGTTCCTAAAAGCTGTGGGCTTGCAGGTGGGCTTCCTGCCTCCAGCCTCAGTTTCCCCACCCTTGAAATGGAACACCCAGAATTAGGTAAAATCTTGTGTCTCAGATGTAAATGATGTTCCCTATTTCACAGAAGAAGAAACAGAAGGTCAGAGCGGAACCCTGTCGTGCTCAAGATCAGGCAGCAGGCCCTGGAGGCAGTGTTGGAAACCGAGGGCGTTCACTCAGCGTCTGGCTGGAGCCCCGAGCCAGGACATGGAGACTCGGCTGCGGCCACTCACTGCACCCCGAGGGAGGCCCCTCCACAAACAAGAACCGGCTGGAGCGGTGCCCCACCCTCCTGTGCAACAGATGGACGGGCAAGGGACAGCCCAGCCCCATGCTAGGTCAGAGCCAGATACCCAGGAGGCAAGAGTATTATAGTGCCTTGGTTTCCCCCTCTGCAAGCCGAGGAGGGTTCTAGCGTCTTCCTCCTGGACTCACAGGAAATGCCAGACACGCCCCCCAACTTCTCAGAATACTCAGGAAATTGGAAGCTCCAGGCCGGACAGGGCGAGGTGCCAAGCTCAGGCAGGGTCCCTGGCAAACACCCCCTCCCTGCCCCAGGGGACTGTGGGACGGCACAGTGCCCCCCACTTACTGTCGAAGTAGCTGGTATCGTCCTCGGCCTCCAGCTGCGGCACAAACTCAGCCTTGTGGCGCAGAAGCCCCGTCCAGTCCAGTGCTCGGAAGAAGGGGTGCTGCTTCACCTCGTGGGTGCCGCCTGCAGACACACTCAGCTGAGTCCCACAGGCCCCCCTCCACCCCCCGGCCAACAGCCAGTGCCAAACGAGTGGGCGGCCAGACACGTGGCAGGGAGGAATCTCCTGAAGTGGACACACCAAGGGGTGGCTGCTTGAATCCCAAATATTGTGTGGGTGGGGGAGCTGGGCCAGTGGGATCCCCTAGGCTGGGTCTTTGGGACCTCGGGATGAAGCTTCCAGTGACCTGCTGTTTCTTCCCTGGTGAACTCCTATGCATCCTTCAAAACCCCAGCTCGTCCCTGGTGAACTCCTATGCATCCTTCAAAACCCCAGCTCCAAGTCCCCTCGTCTGTGCAGCCTACGAAATAGAGTTGTTTACCAGGGCCCCGCCCCCTGTGGACATACCGGTCCCCAGACGGTCTAGCGGGCTCTGCCGGAGCAGCCTGTAGATGAGGTCCTGGGCGTCTCCTGGAAGGGCCTCGTCTCCCTCTGGCCACATGATTTCATCTGAAACGAGGGAGGGAAGTCCTGAGGGGGTCAGCCGGCCCTCCCTATCCTCCCCCCACCACCCCCTACTCCCTACCTTTGTTCCCACAGCCCGCTCTGCCCCTTCCACCCTACCTCAGTCTTTGCCCCCAGAGCCCCCCACCCCCATCCTGGGGCTCCCTCTCTTGGGCCTTCAGGTCTTTGCTCCATGAGCCCCTACTTAATGCAGCTGCCCCCTGCATGCTGTACATCTTCCTAACCCTGCCCCCCACCCCCAACCCCACAACCCCCTTCTCCTTGGCATTTTCCTCTCTGCTCCTTAATCTCTTTATTTGTCCTACATACTCAGGGGCTTCCCACCAGGGACGGGACATCTGTCTCTCTTTCTCCTCCACTGCATCCCCAGGGCCCCACCCCCACTTGGAGCGCCCCCTCCCCCGACCCAGGGAGCCGCTGCCGAGAACTGGGTGGGGCAGGCTGGGGCAGGCTGTGAAACCGGGGCCACAGGGGTGCAGGTGGAGGGGGGTACACACCGCTGACCACCTGCCCGAAGAGCTCCTCCGGTGTGTCCCCAAAAAAGGGCACGCAGCCCACAAGGAACTCGTAGAGCACCACGCCCATGGCCCACCAGTCCACTGGCTTTCCGTAGCCCTGGCGGAAGATCACCTCCGGCGCGATGTACTCGGGCGTCCCGCACACCTGGGCCAGTGGAGTAGGGAAACTGAGGTCGGCCCCAGCTGGGGAGACTGGGAGAGAGGGGGAGCTGGGCCAGGAACAAGGGGTGGGAGTTCTGGGGAAGCTTGTTTTATTCCCTGGTGAACTCCTATGCATCCCTCAAAACCCTTCCTCTTGTCTACCCGAGTCCCTCACTTTCCCTGGCAGTCAGGTGAGTGCGGGAGGCCAGGCTCCAGGCTGATGGGGGAGGCCACGCCCCAGCGCACCTGCTTGTCCACAAACTCCCGGGCATCCTTCTCGATGTGGCCCTCGTAGAGGTTGGTGGCCATGTTCATAAGCCCAATCTTGGACAGGCCGAAGTCAGTCAGCTTGATGTGGCCCAGCGAGGTGATGAGCAGGCTGTAGGTGGGAGTCAGGGAGTCAGGGTTGGGGAACCACAAAGAACTCGCCTCTCCCAGAGCTGCAGGGGGGTGATCAGGTGGTCCAACCCCAAGCAACTAGAAATCACCCAGTGTGCACAGCCACGTTAGCAGCCACTGCATTATCAAGCAAACATCTCTGGGCACCCGCTGGCTGCATATGGGGTGGCATCGAGTGCCTACTGTATACTCAGCTGTTCAAAAATAAATCTCCTGACAACACCCTGTCACGTGCCAAAGCATCCCTGAGCATTGCTGGTGGCATTTACAGGATATTTTTGTACACGCAGCCCCTGCATCCATTATTCTAACAAACCAAACGCTTTGGGAGCACCTATGATTTGCAGTCCCATGAACATATCTTGAGCACTTGTGTATAAAGAAATATTTCTGCACACCTCGTGTATGCACCCATTTTTGAAAAATCTGCATTCCTATGTGAACTTTGTAATTTCTTGTATATTTTCTTAAACGACAGGATCATATCCAGCAGCTTTATAAAGTCACATTTTCACATTGCCTCCTGTGTCCCTCTGCCTCTGAAAGATAAATTCCCCGAGAACTCTTTGTGCATATCCGTTGTCTGATAAACCATTTACTTGGTGCCTCCTCTGTAAAGAAACATGCCCATGTGCCTATGTACATCTCATGTTTTTAAAAATAAGGCACATTTCTTGAGTAACTACTGTAAACACCTGATGTAGAAAACACTTGTGCAGTTACCGGGGGGCAGCCCTCATTTTCTAAAACCAAACCCTCGCCAGCAGACCCCTGGCCACCCACCGTTACAACAACAAACCTTCTTGAGCGCCGATAGTCATACCCTCTGTCAAAAAATGCCTATTTCTTGAGCAGTGACTGCATGTGCTATTTACAATTCATTTACTTTCTTACAAATGAAATGATGAGTTTCAGATCACCCAGTGGGAGGGAGAGGGGTTGAACAGTGTTGTTCACTGCGGAAGTTGAGTAATGGGGACTGGCAGTGGCAGGACTTTGGGTGCATCTGAATTTTTCTGAGTGAAAAGGAGAATATACTTCTCAAGCACCTGCTGTGCGCTCCTATCCCTTCCGGAAGGCCTGGGGGGGTGGGGGGGGAGCTTCCTCCTCCATTTTGCAGATGAGGGACCTGGGCTCAGAAGGGGCAGGTGCTGCCCTGGGGTCTCAGAACACCCCACGATCGTTCTCTGACCCTGCCCCCTGCCCCAATCCACCCTGAAGGACAAGGCCTCTCAGCAGGTGCCAAATACACGTTTGCTTTTTCCCTCAGCTGGGCAAACTACAAAGCGTCCTCAACGCTATATTCCCAGCTCCTCACTGCAACTATCCGAGAAACGAGCGGGCATTTTACCCACTGAATAAACAGCAAGACCCTTCCTCTGTACACAGCAGATGCTCAATAAATGCACCAGGCAGTGCTCTGAAACCACACAGGGTTACAAAGCGTGAGGATTTTTACACTCAAACCTGTGTCTCCCAGTTACCCACTGAGGCCTGGCACACAGTAGGTGCTTACTAGATGCTAGAATAAAATAAAGTCCCGAGGCTCTCAAAACCCATGTCCTCTCTTCCTGTTCACTGCAGTAGAACACAGCAGGCGCTGAAGACGTGCACTGTCCCTTTCCTCATACACAAGGGGCTCCTGAAGCTCACGGTCCCTTCCCCTGTACACAGCTGGTGCCTCTTAAGTGCACGTTTCCTTCCCTTGCCCAGGAGCAGCTCCAGAGCGCACTGTCCTTCCCCTGCCAATGGCAGGTGCCTGCCAAGTGTCTGCTCTCGGCTCCTCCGTACACCTCCGGCTCACATCTGCACATCCTGCTTCTGCATGCAGCAGAGGTCCCTAATACCAGCACAGTCCAGTCCTGGGGGGCTCCCAGCCTGAGACCCCACCCCTAAGCGCCTGGGGCCCACCCCATGAGAACCCTTCCGCTGCGCTGGGCTCTGCCTTCCCCGCAGCCCCGCCCCTGCAGCGCGGTCGCCCACCCCGGAGCCCAGCGCCACGGCCCAGGCCCCGCCCCATACAGCCCAACCCCAATCCAGTAGCCCCGCCCACAGGACCCGCGCAGTCCAGGCCCCGCCCCCGCAGTGGCTCTCTGGTCTTGAAGCCCCGCCCCACGGCCCAGGTCCCGCCCAGCTCTCTGGCCTCAAAGCCCTGCCCCACAGCTCAGGCCCCGCCTCAGTAGCCCCGCCCACAGGCCCCATGCAGCCCAGACCCCGCCCCCGCGGTGGTTCTCTGGCCTTGAAGCCCCGCCCCGCGGCCCAGGCCCCGCCCCATACAGCCTAACCGTCCCCAGGAGCCCAGTCCACAGGCCCCATGCAGCCCAGGCCCCACCCTCCCGAGGCCCCGCCCCCGCGGTGGTTCTCTGGCCTTGAAGCCCCGCCCCGCGGCCAGGCCCCGCCCCATACAGCCTAACTGTCCCCAGGAGCCGTCCACAGGCCCCATGCAGCCCATGCCCCGCCCCCGCGACGGTTCTCTGGCCTCGAGGCCCCGCCCCGCTGCCCAGGCCCCGCCCCCAGAGGCCCCACCCCGGCCCGCGCGCGCTCACTTGTCGGGCTTGAGGTCGCGGTGCACGATGCCGTAGCTGTGCAGGTACTCGAGCGCCAGCACCGTCTCGGCGAAGTACATGCGGGCCATGTCCACGGGCAGCGGGCCCATGTTCTTCAGCAGCGTGGCGCAGTCGCCGCCTGCGGGCGGGGGGCGCGCTCACGGGGGCCCTCCCGGCAATGCCCCCGGCCCCCCGCACCCCCTCCCCGCGCAGCCTGGGCCCCCGGAGCGGCCTGAGGCGGAGCCGCGCGCCCCCTGCGCACCTTCCACGTACTCCATGACCATGCAGAGGTGGCGGCGCGTCTCGAAGGAGCAGAACATGCCGACCACGAAGGGGTTCTCGGCGAAGGTGAGGATGTCGCGCTCCACGAACACCTGCTGCACCTGGTTGCGCAGCATCAGGTTCTGCTTGTTGATCTTCTTGATGGCGAAGCGCTGCCGCGTGTCCCGGTGCCGCACCAGGTAGACGGCCCTGCGGGGCGGCCCGCTCAGCCTCTGCCCTGCAGCGCCCTCCGCCGGGACACCCCTCTCCCTGACCCGGCCCCTCCCCCCAAGCAGCCGCCCCCCCAGGTGCGCGCCACGGTCCTCTGGGGCAGGTAAGGGCGGGGCTTGTGGATGGAACCGTCCCAGCCCCCTCCCTAAGTGCGTTTGTCTCTTTGGACACCTGCTTCCCTCTCCAGGCCTCAGTTTCCACGCCTGCACACCCCAGAAGCCTGTGTGAGAGGCCTCAGCCATCCCTGCAGACTCTGCAGACCCAAAGGCTCACCCGTAGGCCCCGTTGCTGATGAGCTTGATAGTCTCGAAGTCACTCTCGCATGGCTTCCTCCGTGAAGGGCCGACTAGGGACCGGCTCTGAGGGTGGGGGGCAGGAGGGGCTCAGGATCCTCTGCCCCCAGGTCCAAACAGCTGATCCTAGCACCTGATCTTCCTCCCACATCCAAACCACTCAAAACCAGCTTCCAAGTTTCTGAGCTTTTGCCCAAGCTGTGCCTTTCCTCCCAGCAAACTCCTACGCATCCTTCAAAACCCACCTTCCCATGCCCCTTCCAACCTCACTTCTCATACCCCTCACAGGATAGTCCCACTTAATCCCACTGCCCCCAAAGTCATAAGCATTTATTAAGTGCCTACTACATGCAAAATATCAGCAAACCCAGCTCCTCTGGAAAGGACAAGTCAGGTGGGAGGGCCCTGAAGCTCTGCAACTCACCTCTGGGGACTGGGGTGCAGGGGCCTGTCCTCCATCAAAGTGACTCAGTGTTACCATCTCTGCAAGAAGAAGGGCAATCTCAAACAGGGCCACTGTACCCTGTCCATTGCTTCATGACAGGCCTGTCCCCCGCCCCTCTCTGAGCCATCACCCCGAGATTTCCCGAGGCCTCCGGGGCCCGGCCTGAGCTGGGAACATGGTGACCAGCTCCCACGTTTCTCTCACCAAGACCCTACTGTATCCAGGTCTCAGGCAAATCTTGGCAGGCCAGACTATGCAATAATGGGGAACTTTCTAGAATGAGCAGTGGAAAGCCCAGACTACAGATCATCCAGGGTGTTCAAACCCCAACTCTGCACCTCTGTGTAACCCCTGGGTCTCGGGCTCCTAGTGTTCCCCTCAACCCAAGGCACGGGTCCAAGGAGACCCCATTGTTTCCCACCCCCAGGGTTAGGCAAGGGGGCAGCACCAAGTGATCACATGATGAGCCATGATGGTGGCAATGATGGCAGTGACGGTGGCCGTGGAGCAAGGCTGGGATGGGGCAGGCTCAAGCCCAGCCCTGCCGGGGGATGAGCCACTTCCGCAGCAGCAGTCACCGCCCACAGGGCCACTTCCTGCTCGTCCCCACCATCCACCGCCCTGCAGCCGCCACCCGTGTCATCTGCGTTTACAGACGGGAGAACAGAGGCCAGCGGGCGGCTGCTGCCACCCCTGAGTCTAAAGCTGTGCTCGCTCTCAGTTTCCTCAGCTTCAAACGGGCAGCAGCAGCCACATTCCAGGGTTTAACACAGCAACAGCGAACCATGAACGGGGGGGCCCCTCTCCTTCCCAGCCCAGCCCCCTCACCAGGCAAGGTGCCAGCTCAGGGTCACCCCGGGTCACCCTCTCCCCCAAGCATCCAGATCTGATGCTCATCCAGCCTCCCTTGGCTCCCCTATCCTGACTATATATTCTGCATCCAGCTTCCTAGGCCACAGTGGCTTGGAAGTGGGAACTCTGGGGGTTCACAGCACCGACCCTCTCGATTTGGTGATTGAGGACGAGGCCCCAGCAGGCCAGGGGGTCTGAGCTGGGGCTACCTGGCCCCATAACCCCAGGACCCTGGGCGCTCTCCCCACTGCGGGCCCTGCAGGTGCTGAGGGAAGGACCACAGAGAGATGGGAATGGTGGGGAGCACTGGGTCGACTGGGCCCAGGTTCAAATCCCAGCTCCTCCCGGCTTACCCTCCAGCGGGTCCTTGGCCAGTCCCAGCTGCCCGATGATGTACCGTGGCAGGTCTGTCTTGATACCCTGGCCCTCGCGGGCCTGGCCCTCGGCCGCCTCCAGCAGGTGGTAAAACTCCTCGGGGTCAAACTCCTAGGGGCAGAGGAGCTGCTCAGCTGGGCTGCTGCTCCGAACCACCTCTGGGCCTTTGCACATGCTGTTCCCGCTGCCCAGAACACCCTTCCCTGCAGCTCTGGCACATCCCTCGGGAAGCCACCCCCAGCCCAGGGATCTCAGGCAGGTTCATCAGGCCTGGAGGTCTCCCAGCCCAGACCCCGCGCCCGGCTGCGAGCAAAGAGGCTCACCAGACACTCAAGCAGCCGCGCCGGCCGGGAGATGATGATCAAGAGCTTGCGGACCAGCTGGACGACAAAGCCCACCTCCTCGCTGTCCGAGCGCTCGTGGGCCTGGGGGCAGGTGGGCGGGGATGTCACGGCAGGTCCCTCGGCCCCGCCCTGCCCGGGGACCCCAGCCCCAGCTCCCACCCCACACACATCTTGCAGCAGCCGCTCCAGCTTCTCCTGCATCTCCAGGAAGTAGCGGGAGGTGACGAGTGCCTCCCCGGACTTGGCCAGGCAGTCGCGGGCAAGCTCCACGATCTGGTGGTGGATGAACCCCAGGACGCCATCGGCCAGCGCCAGCCGGTCGCCAGGTGTGAAGGCAGCCAGGAACTCCTGCAGGCGGCCCTCCATCTGCGCCGTGGCCTGGCAGGGGCAGTCGGGCGGCATGGTCAGAGGATGGGCCCGGGAGCAGCAGAGCCAGGGGCACAGAGGGACATGGAGAGATGGAGGGATGGACGAGGCCTGCCAGGGCGCCAGGGCACCAGAGCATCCTGAGGGCTATGGGGTGCAGGGAGCTGGGCTGGGCCGCCCACCCCGCTCTGCCTACCTTGGGGAACCTCTCCCGGTACACGTGATTCATCATGACGATCTCGTTGTCGAAGTTCCCTGATGTGCGTCCCGGGCTGAAAGGGAAAGAGTTGCCCTGTGATGTGGGGTCCTGAGCCAAACTGGTCAAGGGTCAGAGACCAGAACAGAAGAAGAGGCGCGGGGCGGTCATGGCGCACCTGAGGCTGCGGGAACGGGGGTGCAGGCGAGGCGAGCGGTGGCCACCCTCCTCGTCGGCCACGCTCTCGGAGCTGCGGAAGTGCTTGGACAAGAAGCGCAGCTCGTCCGGTGTGGGCTGGAAGGGCAGCTGGTGGAGGTGTTCCCGGGAGGACGAGCTCGACTAAGGGGTCCAGGGCAGGGGTGCATGGTCAGTGCCAAGGCAGGACCCTCAACTCCACCCCTCAAGGCCCAGGCTGCTGCCTGACAGCTAAGGCTGTCATGTCCCACCTCTCACCTGACTCCTACACATCCCTCAAAACCCCAGCTCCAATGCCCACTGCTTCACAAAGCCCTCCCTTCCTGCCCCCTTGACAGCCCCTGACTCCACGGGCTGGGGATGTCCATGTCCCCCAAACTAGGGGCTCCTGGGGGCCAGAGCTAGGTCCTCTCAGATGTGGCAGCAGAGAAATCAGCCAAGATGTTTGTTGACTGGACAACTATCCAAAACCCAAAGAAAAACCAAAGACACAGCCTCCCCCCAACGCGCCTGTCCATCCTGCCAAGGTACCGAGACGGTGGAGCTGGGCGTATTGGTTCCATAGCCGGACGACGGGAGGGATGCGAGGGACCATCTTCTGCCGTCAGCCCTGAAGGGGGGACAAGAAGCGCTGGAGAGAAGGCGCAGCCCCCTGGCCGTGGGGCCAAACGGTGGACACTGCCATGAGGGACGCCAGCGAGGTGCTTGTTGCAGGGTAACCGTGTCCACTGACTGCTTTCTGCTTGTCCTTCAGATGCCTCCTCCGGGAAGCCCTCCCTGACCGCCCCCCAGCCTCCAGACTGTGGACCACCTGAGGGCCAGAATTTACTCCCCCACTCCTGGCTGCATCCTCAGCCCTCAGCAAGGCCCGGCACCCAGCGGGCACTCCATAAATGCCGAATGAATGAATGAGTGGAATTGCAGTGCCCAGGAGGCACCTGATCCGTGCTGAAGTGAATTAATGATTTGGGGACCGGGTGCCACCCTCTCTCCACAGATTTTACCTGTCGGGGTGCGGGATGTGGCTGCAGGAGGCCGTGTGTTTTCCGGGGGTGGGAGCCGGCAGCCAGGCCGGGGCCGGGGGAGGGGAAAGTCACGTGAGGGGGCAGGTCCAGCCCCAAGCGGGGGCCCCCGCCAGCCTCTGCACCTGCTGCGCCCACACCACGGCCACTCACCTCCGGGCAAAGGGGAAGTTGAGAGCAGACGCGGCGGCAAAGTTGCGCGGACTGTCCAGGGGGCTGCTGCCTGCTGCAGGGAGGTGGGAGGGAAACTGAGTCAGCAGGCGGAGGGGCAGGATGCCAGGCCCCCCACCCGCTTACACCACTCACCCGTTGGCACCGACAGCGGCGACAGGGGCCGGGAGAGTGTCGGCGAGGGCGTGCCCACTGCCAGGCTCTTGCGGTTCCCGCTGCGGCAGCTGGAGGGGGCACAGCAAGATCAGGGGGCTGTACCCCAGCTCCCGGGCGCAGGGGAGCTCATGCCCGGCCGGAGCGGGCACTGCAACCCCCGCTGCTCCCCACGGCCCCAAGGCCCAGAGGAGTGAGGACAGGACACGTGTCAGCTATTGTTAGGGCCGTGGCACAGGAGGGACGCGTGTCACTATTGTTAAGAACGTTCCGGTCCTGCTGGCAGGGGTGTGAAGGGTTCACAGCCTCCGGTGGGCCCTGCCCGTGGCCGGGGGCCCCTGGGCCAGCTGCTGTGCTCACAGAGGCCAGGTCCCCCAACAATCAGCTCCCCAGGCAGACAGCGGGGAGCCCCGGAGCCTACAGGTAGCTTGAGGCAGGGCCCCAGTTCATTCGACGCACCCCCAGTCTCGGCAAGTGTCCCTCCTCAAAGAGCTTCCCCCAAAATGTCAACCCGATCTGCGGGAAAAATGGGTGCTGGACTTCATTCTTCGCAGAACTCCGACCACACATGTCCCTCTGTCCCCCCAGCTCTCGGCTGTTCCCACAGGGCCCGCCTTGGCAGAGGGAAGTTGGGAGCATCCCCCCCTCCCCGCCCCCAGCCCCCTGCCCCCAGCAGTCACTCGGCAACAACTGTGCTCCAGGAGCACCGCAGCCCACACTCCCCAAGCCGCCAACGCGGCTCAGCCGTGCGGGAGAACCTGCAGGGAGGGAGGGGAGAAGCCTCAGGGCCGCAGAGCAGGGAGCACAGCTAGAAAGGCGAGCAGAGGGGAGTGGCCCGGCCCCCGGGCCTCAGTTTCCCCGTGGGTGAGCCTGGAGGGGCGGTGGGAGGGTGCAATGAATGCCACGCGGTGAGGCCTGGTGTGCACATGCTGAGCGCGGGAAGGAGCTCCCCAGCGAGGAAGCATGACGGGCGTCCATCCCAACCTGCGGCACCCACTTCCCAGCTGGGGAAACCGAGGCCCACAAGTGACAACCGCTGCAGGGGATGGTTCCCCAGCTCCAGGCGCAGATGCAAAAGTGAAACCCACAGGCTCCTGCAAAACTTCCTGTCAACCCCACTGCCCCTGGCCCTGACTCCACCTTGCAGCTCCCCCACCCCGGCATCCTACAGCCTTTGGGGAAAACGCTGGGGCGTCGTCTCCCTTGCTCTCAGGGGGGGCTTCCTGAAACCCAGCAAAATCTGAGGTCTCCAGGGAGACACGCCCCGAGCATGTGGGGAGGGTCTCCTTAGCCCTCCCTGAGGGACACCGAAAAGCTGCACCCCCTGTTCTAGCCAACAAACCACCACCACGTGGTACTCAGGACACAACAGAGAACACGTGGCAGGAAGCAGGGGCCCAGCACCCTTCTCACATCTCATCCCTGAGCTGCCCCACATCCTCCGTGGCTCCCCAGCACCAGGAAGAGATGGCAAGCCGGCGACTGGGCGTTGGGGGTACCCCCAAGCCTCTGCCTGCAACCCCCCCCGGCCCCGTTTCCAACCCTTGGGGTTCCCCCTCCAGCCCAGTCCTGAGAAAACTGAGCAGAGAGGTTAAGGCACTGCCCGAGGATGCACAGCCAGGGCATGGCTGGGCCAGAACCTGACCCCTGTCCGTTGGGGACCACGGCCCTGGAGCTTAGCCCCTCCACTTTTCAGAAAGGGAAACTGAGGCTGAAACAGAAGTCCAGCGATGCCAGGCTCCCGCCATTCCGCCCCCACGCCAGCTTCGTGCAGCTGATGTTTGCGACGACACCAACGTTTCCGTCGACGCGGCCCCGCTGCAGACCCGCCTCGGTTTCTCCCAGAAGCCCCCTCCCGAGCTCCTCCCAGCCCGGGGATGCGGGTTCGAGCCTTGGCTCAGCCCCAACCTGCTGCTTCCTCTCGTCGTTCCCCCACCCCAGCTGCGACACCCCAGCATCCGGAGCCCCCAGGCCAGGCAACGGGAGGGTGCGGGTGGAGGGGGCGCAGGGAGGTGGCTGGGACCACCCCGGGGACACCGGGGTCCCGAAGCCCCCCCACCCCGCCCCGGGCCCCTACCTCTTGGAGCGCTGCAGCAGCGCGCCCTTGGCCAGGCGGCTGCGGTGGCCCGGCGCCGCCACCGCCGTCCAGTAGCTGGGGTCGGACATGCTGCTGCTGTCTGCGCCGCCGCCGCCCGAGGCCCGGGAGGGGCGCAGCCGGGGCGGCGGGGCGCGAACCTCGGCCGGCGGGGTCGGCGCGGGGAGCCGGGGGCGACGGCGGAAGCGCGCGCCCGGGAGCGCGCCCAGCGAGCGCGGGGCGGGGCCTGGCGGGGGCGGGGCGAGCCGGCGCGGAAGTGGTGCCGCGGGGGCGGGGCGTCTCCAGGGCCGCGGGCGGCGGGGGCAGGGCGTTGCTAAGGCGGCAGGCGACGGGGGCGGGGCGTTGCTAAGGCGGGGGCGGGGCGTCTCCAGGGCGGCGGGGGCGGGGCGTGTGGCTTCCTCTCTCCAAATGTCAACCTCCGCAGCGCGGCTCTCAAGCCCTCAGGCCGCTAGGCATTTGGCCCACGCGGGCTCCACTTCCCAGAGCGCCCTTCCTGCCTGGAAAATTCCAGCGCCCCTCCTCCAGGAAGTCCCCCGGGCTGCTCGGGGCGCGCCCCTAGTCCCACGGACCAGAGCGGGGGTGGGGGGTGCCTCTGGCTCTGTCCCCGCAGGCTCGGGGCTCTTGGGGGTCCCGGCATCTCTTCGCACCGGGCTGGCTCAGAGGGACTGTTTGGTGAATTGAGTGGGGGGCTTCTGACCCGCTCTGTCCCGGGGTGATGGGAAAGGCCACCAACGTGACTGGGTCAGGAATCGGGTGTCTGACTTAGCGTCTCCAGCCTCGGTCTCATCTGTGAAATGGGGAGAACTGGGCTGCCATGAGAATTGCACGAGTTAATAGACGGCAGGCAGCGCCCACAGCAGCACCCCGGAAGCCTTCTGTAAATGTTAGCACCAGGCTAGTTCCCAGCCTCAGTTTCCCCGCCTGCGACATTGCCCGCAGTGAACAGAGAGTGCGTGTGGAGATGCAGTAGGTGCACACCACCGTCTCCAGGCACACAGTAGGCTGTGAATTAATGCTTCCTCTTTGCATGATGGGACACACGTGATGAAACAGGACATGGAGGGCATGACACCCCGTCCAGCCCTCTCTCCACTGGCGCTGCTTCCCAAGTTCCCTCAGACCCACCCCGTCCCCTCCACACCCAGTGCCCCTGCTGATGCCCCTCAGGCCACCCAGACCCGGGGCTCAGACACCCATAACTGACTGTTCGTGCCCTCGACATTTATTGAGCAGTGGGGACCAGGACACACAAATTCCCTGCCCTGGGGGATCTCCAAGTCTGGTGGGAGAGGAAACAGGAAACAATTAAACGAACAAGATAAATTCGAACACTAAAGACGAGGAAGGAAATCGGGGGTGATGGTGAAGAAGGACGACTTTGGCGGGGGAAGCCACTCAGGAAGCGGTGATGCAGCTGAGACATTGAGGAAGAAGGACCAGCGGTGGCAAAAGTGTGTCCCAGGCCAAGGGCACAGCTTGTGCAAAGGCCCTGAGGCAGGACTGAAGGAGAGATGGGCTGCACGGAAGAATGAGGTTTTGCTGCGAGAGTCATAGGGAGCCATGGAGGGTGTGTGAACAGGAGGAGGGCAAGATCTGATCCATGTTTGTAAATGCTCCCCCCCCCATGGCTGCCCTGGGGATCATGGGTCATCAGAGACAGGAGTGGAGGCAGCAGGAGCTCAGGGAGGGGGGGACTTGGGGCAGTGGAGAAAAGTGGGTGCACTTGGGGCCGAGGGGCAGGAAGGGTGGGAGAAGTTGCTGGCGACCCCAGGGGCCTCAGCCTCCTGCATGGGGGACATTGTGAGTCCTGGGGGGCTATGTTGAGTTTGCAACACCCACAAGCCCTCCTCAGAGGGGACCCGAGTGGGAACAAGCCACGGTCTTAAACATCACCACCTGCTAACACACTTGTTCCTGCAAGCGGTGACACACCTCTGCACACACTCGGTAAGGAAGTAACCCCCATCCCCAGCCTTGGTCACACCGGCTCCACCTACACACCCCCACTGCGCTCACTGCCCTGGCATCCCCAACAGTTGCATCTCCCACGCCCATCTGGCCTCAGTTTACCCCTCTGCAGAACAGGCTGCAGCTGATAATCCAGAGTGCCAACAGCCGTGGGCAAAAGTCTGTCCTCGCCAATGATCATGCGGCCCACCAGATCACACCCTCCTCTGCTCACATACCCACCATGGCTTCCCAGCACCCCAACAAACCTCACGTCGGGTGACTCCCTCTCCCAGGGTGCAGGTCCCATCCGTTTGCCT